>NW_028319310.1:112500-370000 GCF_062004578.1 Staurois parvus | reverse complement strand
ATTAATAATATAAATATGCTCAAGTGATAGATTATTACATAAAGGCCTAAGAAATAATAATAATAATAATAATAATAATATATTAATAATATAAATATGGTCAAGTGACAGATTATTGCATAAAGGCCTAAGAAATAATAATAATAATATAATAATAATATTTATATGCTTAAGTGATAGATTATTACATAAAGGCCTAAGAAATATTAATAATATATTAATAATATAAATATGCTCAAGTGACAGATTATTGCATAAAGGCCTAAGAAATAATATTAATAATATAGTATTAAAATAAATATGCTTAAATTATGGATTCTTATATAAGGGCCTAATGTACATTTTAAAAAATACCACAAATTGGCCATTTTTTATTATTAATTTTGTATTAATCGGAGTAATACCTTTTTGCCTGTCTATTTTATGTATCTTGCTTTTTCTACTCTGCTTTATATTAGCATTTCTTTACAAAAATGAACAGTGAAGATATATTCATGTAATGTTTATATACATTTCACAAAATTAAGAGTAAGACACATAATTGAGACTGTGATAAAATAAAAGTATTTTTAAAAAAATGCTATTAATAACAATTCCCATTCAATATTCCATAACTGGTTTCCAAATCTGAAAGCTTCCAAAATTTTTCTCTCTTAATTGCCAAATTTAAAAAAAAATGCGCTCTACTCGAAATATATTAAACACTTAGCACTCGACGTTCTGTTAATTAGCAATTTTTTTTTATTGTTTTTAATGAACCCAGTAACTGGAAGATGTTTTATTTCTCTACCATAGATTTTCTTTTTTAATTATGATGCACAATGGTTGCCCACTTCAGTCTCAAATGACACGGTCCTCGGACGTGTAGAGAAGGTAAACAAGATGTCATTCCTCGTCTTAGGCCTTTTATTGAAGCATAATAGGGGGCCCATCTTTTTTTTTTTTTGCTGTTCCAGTTGCCTCTCCCACCCTCAGTCCCTTTAAATGAAGATGCCAAGTACAAGCATGGAAGATTATAATGAGACCCGAGGTACTGTGAATGCTGCTAATTCTCGTGTGTGAAACTCGGGTCTTTTAATCGGGAGGCTGAGCGATCGTAAAAAGGCTAAATCTTTGTGGTGATTATAACCAAAGAGAAATCCTCGCCTACTGCTATGGGAGATTTGCGAGATCCGTGATTATATTATTGTTGCTATTTGACAAAAAAAAAAAAAATTGCTGATCAGCTGTGTGATTCTGAAAGCAACTGGTTAATCTTTAAAAAAAAAAAAAAAAAAAAAAAAATTAAATTATACTATTCGTATAAAAAAAATAGTGAAGATTGAAAATAAATAAAAAAAATATAAAAAAATATAAAAAAAATATAAAAAAATTATGATACTCACGGTGTACCGTTAGCATGTCGTCTGATGGATGCCTCGTTCTTGGAGATGCTAGCAAAATGAGTCTTTTCTCCAACATCCTACCCTCTTGTGGCCGTTGGTTGCATCTTTCGGTGACGTAAAAAAAAGGTGCTATCCATTCAGAACCCTTCTCTGCAGCTTTTTGAGGTTCTTAGAATCCCTCCTTTCTTCTCGCGTATGTTGCTGCACAGCCTTATGCACCAAAAAGTTCAGCCTTCGCGTAAAAAAAAAAAAAATGATGATAACACAAGCTCCTTTAGCCACGGCAGAGATACAGAAGACCAACACAATGACCTAGACTTCACGAGCCTCTTTGCCCAAGCCTCACAGAAAAAAAAAAACGAGTGAAAGACAATCGTGCCATGGGTCTTTTCACCTAAATACTGCTTTATCCGTTGGCTCCTCCTCGCATTCCATCGGGTTTGGCCCAAGGAAAATGTTGATTGGGGCAGCACTCAACAAGGGGGAGGGGTTGGAATAGAAAAATAGAGGTATGGGAAGTCTTGGAGACACCTAACACAATGCATCCCCTCCCTCTTTCCTCACTCCACTACTTAATGATTCCTCTCAAGCAATTATTTTCTTGGGAAAGAATTTTTTTTTTTAATTTAATTTTTTCTTCTTTTTTTTTTTTTAGAGGAAAACTGGAGCACAGTCATGAAAGAACACTCAGCAAATTTAATAATTCCTCTCAAGCAATTATTTTCTTGGGAAAGAATATTTTTTTTTTTTAAGAGGAAAACTGGAGCACAGTCCTGACAGAACACTCAGCAAACTTAGTGATTCCTCTCAAGCAATTATTTTCTTGGGAAATCATTTTTTTTTTTTTTTTGAGGAAAACTGGAGCACAGTCATGAAAGAACACTCAGCAAATTTAATAATTTCTTGGGAAATAATATTTTTTTTAAGAGGAAAACTGGAGCACAGTCCTGACAGAACACTCAGCAAACTTAGTGATTCCTCTCAAGCAATTATTTACTTGGGAAATCATTTTTTTTTTTTTTTTTTGAGGAAAACTGGAGCACAGTCATGAAAGAACACTCAGCAAATTTAATAATTTCTTGGGAAAGAATATTTTTTTTTAAGAGGAAAACTGGAGCACAGTCCTGACAGAACACTCAGCAAACTTAGTGATTCCTCTCAAGCAATTATTTTCTTGGGTAATAATTTTTTTTTTTTTTGAGGAAAACTGGAGCACAGTCATGAAAGAACACTCAGCAAATTTAATAATTCCTCTCAAGCAATTATTTTCTTGGGAAAGAATATTTTTTTTTTTTTAAGAGGAAAACTGGAGCACAGTCATGACAGAACACTCAGCAAACTTAGTGATTCCTCTCAAGCAATTATTTTCTTGGGAAAGTTTTTTTTTTTTGAGGAAAACTGGAGCACAGTCATGAAAGAACACTCAGCAAACTTAGTGATTCCTCTCAAGCAATTATTTTCTTGGGAAATCATTTTTTTTTTTTTTTTTGAGGAAAACTGGAGCACAGTCATGAAAGAACACTCAGCAAATTTAATAATTCCTCTCAAGCAATTATTTTCTTGGGAAAGAATATTTTTTTTTAAGAGGAAAACTGGAGCACAGTCATGAAAGAACACTCAGCAAATTTAATAATTTCTTGGGAAAGAATATTTTTTTTTAAGAGGAAAACTGGAGCACAGTCATGAAAAAACACTCAGCAAATTTAATATTTCCTCTCAAGCAATTATTTTCTTGGGAAAGAATATTTTTTTTTTTTAAGAGGAAAACAGGAGCACAGTCATGACAGAACACTCAGCAAACTTAGTGATTCCTCTCAAGCAATTATTTTCTTGGGAAATAATTTTTTTTTTTTTTTGAGGAAAACTGGAGCACAGTCATGACAGAACACTCAGCAAACTTAGAAATATTATATTTCATATTCCATAGATTTGGTCAACACTTAGTGATTCCTCTCAAGCAATTATTTGCTTGGGAAAGTTTTTTTTTTTTTTTTTTTTTTTTTTTAGGGGAAAACTGGAGCACAGTCCTGAAAGAACACTCAGCAAGTTTAGTGATTCCTCTCAAGCAATTATTTTCTTGGGAAAGATTTATTTTTATTTTTTTTAGAGGAAAACTGGAGCACAGTCCTGAAAGAACACTCAGCAAATTTAGTGATGCCTCTCAAGCAATTATTTTCTTGGGAGAGATTTTTTTTTATTTTTTTTAGAGGAAAACGAGCACAGCCATGAAAGAACACTCAGCAAATTTAGTAATTCCTCTCAAGCAATTATTTGCTTCAGAAAGATTATTTTTTTATTTTTTTTTATTTTTTTAGGGGAAAACTGGAGCACAGTCCTGAAAGAACACTCAACAAGTTTAGTGATTCCTCTCAAGCAATTATTTTCTTGTGAAATAATTTTTTTTTTATAGAGGAAAACTGGAGCGCAGTCATGAGAGAACACTCAGCAAATTTAGTAAGTCCTCCCAAGCAATTATTTGCTTGGGAAAGATTTTTTTTTATTTTTTTTATATTTTTTTAGGGGTAAACTGGAGCACAGTCATGAAAAAACACTCAACAAATTTAGTAATTCCTCCCAAGCAATTATTTTCTTTGGAAATAAAAAAATTTTTAAGAGGAAAACTGGAGCACAGTCATGACAGAACACTCAGCAAACTTAGTGATTCCTCTCAAGCAATTATTTGGTTGGGAAATATTTTTTTTCATTTTTTTAGGGGTAAACTGGAGCACAGTCCTGAAAGAACACTCAGCAAATTTAGTGATTCCTCTCAAGCAAATATTTTCTTGGGAAATAATTTTTTTTTTTCTAGAGGAAAACTGGAGCGCAGTCATGACAGAACACTCAGCAAACTTAGTGATTCCTCTCAAGCAATTATTTTCTTGGGAAAGTTTTTTTTTTTTTTTAGAGGAAAACTGGAGCGCAGTCATGACAGAACACTCAGCAAACTTAGTGATTCCTCTCAAGCAATTATTTTCTTGGGAAAGTTTTTTTTTTTTTTAGAGGAAAACTGGAGCACAGTCATGACAGAACACTCAGCAAATTTAGCACTCAGAAATTTATCTCAGGAAGTGAAGGGAATTAGCCTTGTACAAAGTTCAAATCTCAAACCAAGCTCTGGTCAAGAAGACAAAATTAACATATGAAAAGAGCTGTTGGGGGATTGTTGGCTTGACTGGGCATAACTTCCTTCTAAAGTTTTTTTTTTTTTTTTTTTTTACAGTTTGCTTCCACTTATGTTTAATAATTGTTGGCAATCTTTTTTTTTTTTTTTTTTTTTTTTTTTTATACCTACTTGGGAGTGTATTAATTGTCCACCACACAGGTCTGGATCTGCATTTTTTAATGTCTGGTTTCCAGGGCTAATTTCGAAACTCTCTTTGGAAGCTGGACTAATGGTCCGTAGAAAATGCACAATGAATTCACTTTTCTGTCTTCTTGCATGGGAACTCGGTACGTCCTGAACTTGACAGGCAGTCTACTGAATGTTAATGAGATGTCTCAAGTTCATTGTCAAAAGGCCCTCGCAGACACCCTGTTCTCTCCCATAGACAGCCTTCAATTCCAACGCTTGTTTTGTTCCAATGACTAAACCCTTGTGAGTGTGTGTGTGTTTTTTTTTTTTTTTTTTTAATGCATTTGAAGTATCCAGACTTCCATACTGGCATAATTAGCCAAGAAAATTTGCATGGTCGGTCCTTCCAGTTAAATAAACAATTCTCATACTTACGCCTTCAAAACAACAGCTCCTGCCAAATGGGTCTACCATATCTTCTCAGCTCTGATTCTGGATGCATGGATAGAAAGAAAATACAGATACGTGATACAGGTACTGGGGCTGTATTTTTTTTTTTTTTTTTTTAGTTAAAAAAAAAATCAGCATGCTTTATTTCAATGTAGAATTCTGAAACTGAGTGCACTGAGAATCATTTTTTTAAATGTAATATATATATATATATATAAAAAAAAAAAAAAATATATATATATATATATATATATATAAAATATATATATATATATATATATATAAAAAAAAAAATATATATACATATATATATATAAAACATAAAAAAAAATGACTCAGTGCACTCAGTTTCAGAATTCTGAAACTGAGTGTACTGAGAGTCATTTTTTTTATGTAATATATATATATATATATATATATATATATAATATATATATATATATATATATATATAAAATATATATATATATATATATATATATATATATATATATAAAATATATATATATATATAAAATATATATATAAAAAAATAAATATATATATATATATATATATATATATAAAACATAAAAAAAAGACTCTCAGTGCACTCAGTTTCACAATTCTGCATAATATATATATATATATATATATATATATATATATAAAAATATATATATATATAAAAATATATATAAAACATAAAAAAAAAGACTCTCAGTGCACTCAGTTTCACAAGTCTGCATAATATATAGATAGATAAATAAATATTGGTTCTAATTATTATTTTCAATTTCCAATCTGCTGCCATACATACACACATATACACACACAATCCTGCAAATATTTTTCCTTGATGGTTAGTTTGCTATGAATGTCAAAGACTGTAGGCCTTTATGTATTTATACATCAATGAGGTTCTCTTTAGTAAAAATAAATAAATAAAAATAAATACATAAATAGATAAATACATAAATAAATAAAACACACAAACTTAATATGCGTAGCTGACTTTGGCTTGGATTTAGGCACTATTAAACATATTAACATATTATTAAAAAAAAAATAGAAAAAAATGTTTTAAGTATATTCAAGAACTGTCTGTGTTTTATACTTCCATTTTTTTTTTATTTTTTTGCATTTTATGCAATGCCTAAAAAAAAAATGTTTAAATTTTTTTTTTTTAACGTCACCCTAAGTATGTACTAATATTTTCTCACCAAGTTGGATAAATTAAGCCTCTTGTGTCTCTGGCTTTTGTTCAGACAAATCTTTTCATATTGTTAGCACTCCCTGGGAGCTGATTTAAACACGCCTTCCCTAGACCCACGTGACACCCCCCCCCCCCCTCCTTTCCAATCCGCCTTAAAAAATGCTCATTAGCAAAAAGCTAGGAAGAGGATAATTATAATTAAAAAGAGACACCTCTTGATTGCTTTTTTTTCTTTCTTTTTTTTTTTTTTTTAAACAAAACTATTTTAATTTTTGGATTTTAGATGTAACATTTTTTAAAAATTAATTTAGACCCTAAGGTCTCTAATGCAACTATTTTTTTTTTTTTTTTTTTTTAATTAAGCACAGGTCTTAAAATTTATACAAGGAAGAACATATCTTAACCAGCCCTGATATTTTTTTTAGTCCCTTGATGCTTATTTTTTATCTGCTTTACAGCCCCCCCCCCCCCCCTCCCTTTAGCTAATCAAGAACCTTTTGTATGTATAAAATAGCTTAAAAGACCATATTACAGGCTTACCTAGGTACAGATGCACCTTGCGGAGATTCTTTCTACAATCCCAAAAGATGTCTTTTGTTCCTGTTGTTTTCGTTTTTTAGCTGTATTTTCCTGCTCTTTCTATTCTCATGAGGGGAGATGATCTTCAAGAATATTGCATCGCTCTGGAGAGGGGAATGAAGCACTGTGCAAGAAAAAGAGGAGATTGGCATGGCGTAAGGATACATGAACTACAAAGGGATGCTCCACGTAGCCTATACGTAAAGTATACGTATTATATTTAAAAAAAAAAAAAAAAAAAAAAAAAGATGATATGCAGATGTTGGAAAGGGTGGCCTTACCCACGGTATTGATATATGTATTTTTTTTTTTATAAGCGGGAGGGGGAGCAAAATTACACATTTTTACTCAGTTATGCATTTATTGTAATCGAGCCTCTGCTGCCATGCATATCTGCCTGGTAATTATATGCTCATTAGCATATATGCAAATTGTCAATCTATGCACACTGTGGGTGTGCACAGCATAATTTAACCATTACAAAAACAGCTGCATTTTCCCAGACAATATATATTTAAAAAAAAAATATATATATATATATAAAATTTAATTTAATTTAATTTACACAACATTTTAATAATAATTCTATTTTTTTCACTTGCTTAGGAAGCATTGATATTTGTGACAGGTTCTTCCCATACGACAGCAATAGCATGCTAGATTTTTTTTATATTTTTTTAATTAACACAGAAAGTATTATTTTTTTTTAATCCTTGCTATCATTTTTTTATTATTGTTAAGACACCTTATTTTATCATACCTAAAAAATAAAAAATATGGTCTTTATTGAAAAGAATAGAACAATGGAATAGATTTTTTTTGGCAAGTATTTTTAATGATAGGATCGCGTGGCATAAATAATGTGTTGGTAGGATGAATACGTTGCACATCAGACTGTGCCATTGTAAAGGATTTCCAAGTGTAACAGAAGACCGGCATTGATACAAGGCTACAAGGTAAACACAAATGGTGGTGTAATTCAGAGGCATTATAATACACGCTATTGTAACAGGAACTATTTAAAAAAAAAGCTTTTTTTTATATTTTGAACTATTTTTATTTATTTAAGAAATTTTTCAGAATTAAAAGTTTTTTTTTTTTAAATTTCATAATCGGTTTAGATTTTTTTTTTTTAATTAATAATGTTTTAAATTCTGAAAGGGAAAGTGTCAATCTGATATAGGATGGTTTTTGACATTCACTTCGCTTACTAAAAAAAGAAAAAAAGTCCAAGAATAACTCCTTCTTCCCCCAAGGAGTGGTGCTTTCATTTAATTTCGTATAGATTTAGAACAAGTCTGTCTTCAGATATTCAGTCAATGTAAAATATAATTGATGACAACCTTGAGACATTTTAGAATAATTTTTAAACATTTCCTCAATTTTCTTTTCTCATTGCATAGGCTTAATGCATTATTTTATAAATACTGTATAATAATATTGTTTATTGTATATTAAAAATAATAATCTAAAATTATTTAAAATGTTAATAAGTGCATAAAATTTTTTATATATAATATTTAATATTATTTTATGCTTGTATATGTAATTTTATGCTTTATATGGAATATAAAATATTCATGCTGCTTTTTTTGGTACATATATATATATATATATATATATATATATATATATATATATATATATATAAATATATATATATATATATATATATATATATATATATATATATATATATAATTCTCTTCATGTCCATTGTAAAAGCACCACATGAGAGAGTACTTTTTTATACCATTTATGCATTTTTTTTTTATATATCACAACCTTTTACTATGCATGAAGCAAAGTGTAATTCAACATATTATTAACACCTATATAACATAATGAACGCAAGGTGACCTCTACATTATTTAATTGTATTGATATATCTGTGTTATAAACACATTCTCTAATCCCCTTTTTATGCTCATGCTTATTATAATATTAATTAATTACTATTAAATTAATTATTATACCTATTTATAAAAATGATTTTGCCAAGAGACATAAATTAAAATTATAATTTTGCTAAATATACCACAAAATAAGGAAAAAAAAATTCTTAGAAATCAAAGTAAATATTTTAATTTCACTGAATAATAAATAATTCTTGCTGTAGAATAATTTGAATAAATACATTACTGAGACCTTAAATAATACTAAGTAAGTTTAATACACTTAATAATAAATATTAAGCAATATTTATAAGTAATAGTGTAGAATATGTCATATCATGACCACTGAGCGAAAAAAAAAAGTATTTTTAGTAATATTACCATTTTTTGGAAAATATGTTGAAATGCGGATTTATGACCCAGGACTTGTTATGTGGTTTTGTGCAGCAGCTGAACAGTAAAAAAAAAAATGTCTAGTAATTATATTTTCTTTATTCTCTTTAACCTGATTGGGCGGTTCAGGCTCTGCTGGAGCACCTTAGGTAACCACCCCCTTCCAACCTGTGTTCACTTGAAAGACCCAATCGGGTTTAGGGAAATTTAAGGAAAAATAGACATTTGGGACTTGGACACAAAAAAAAAAAAAAAAGATGGAAGCACAAGGGTGCCTTTTATTCCCTTTAGCAAATTATAGACAACAACGCGGGGGACATGTAGACCGCTCTGCTGAGATATTACAATGTCTGTTGAGTATTACTTCTACAAACCACTAATACTTATTATAAAGATAAAAACAATGATACTATTATAAACTACTACTATGTATAGGTAGCAATTTATAAAATGTTCCTTATTTAACCTGAAATGTACCAATCTGTGATATATTCTCATTGTCAGTATAATAGGTGCACACCTACAGTCTGCCCTCTGCATGACAATTGTCTGTTCCTTGTGAAGGTCATCTTTGTATGTTTCCACGTGTAGGATGTCCATTGGTTCTGTCATTGTGTAATAGGCAGAGAGTACATCTATAACCTGATTACAATATATAGCCATAAATAATTAACAACATAAATATATTTCTGATTATAGTTTGAGAAATATTGCCACAGATACATTTATCTGAATGTGTTGTGTTCATTGTTTTTTATATCTTTTTTTTTTTCTTTCCCTTCCATTCCACATTCCAAAAGGTGACGAGATTTAAAAAAAGAGTCTCAAGTCTTCATTGTTTCTTTTTCTCCTTCCTGCCTTTTCTTTCTCCTTCCTTCCTTCCCTCTTTCTTTCTTTCTTTCTTTCTTTCTTTCTTTCTTTCTTTCTGTCTTTTCCTTCCTTTCTCTCCTTTTTTCTATTTCTCATTCCCCTTCCTCTCTACCTTTCCCTCTCTCCTCTATCCTTCCGCATCTTTTTCTTTCTTTCTTTATATATATATATATATATATATATATATATATATATATATATTTCTATTTATCTTCTTTCCTTTCTCTCCCTTCTTTTTTCTCTAATTTCCTTTCTTTCTCTCTTTACCTCTGTCACACTCATTCTCTCTTTCTTCCTCTCCTCTCTTCTTCTTTCTTTCTTTCTTTCTTTCTTTCTTTCTCTCTCTCTCTCTCTCTCTTTCTTTCCTTCTTTCTTACTTTTCCTTTTTCTCTCCCTCTCTATTTTTTTCTTTTTCCCTCTGTCACACTCTTTCTTGCCTTCACATTTAGTTAATTTATTACACATCTCCTCTCCTCATCTCTCTTTTCTCTTTCTTTCTTTCTTTCTTTCTTTCTTTCTTTCTTTCTTTCTTTCTTTCTTTCTTCTCCCTTTTCTCTCCCTCCCTATTTCCTTACACCCCTTTCTTTCTTTCCTTTCCTTTCCCTTCCTTTCCCTTTCCCTTTCTTTTCATTTCCCTTCCTTTCCCTTTCCTTTCCGTTCTTTTCCTTTCCCTTTCTTTTCCTTTCCTTTTCCTTTCCTTTCATTTCCTTTCCTTTCCTTTCCTTTCCTTTCCATTCCTCTCCTCTCCTCTCCTCTCCACTCCTTTCCTTTCCTTTCCTTTTCCTTTCCTTTCCATTCCTTTCCTCTCCCTTTCCTCTCCTTTCCTTTCCTCTCCTCTCCTTTCCTTCCCTTTCCTTTTCCTCTCCCACCCTATTTCCTTATGCCCCTTTCTTTCTTTTCCCCTCTGTCACACTCTTTGTTGCCTTCACAATTAGTTCATTTATTACAACCACCTTTTGATGAAACAAGTGAAACGTTAAAATAAAACTTGATTTTTTTTTTGATCCCCGCTAATCTTTTTCAGTTTGAATTTAATTTTTAAGAGAATAAAAGCCCAAAAAATTTAAAAAAATAATAATATGCTTAAAAGGGTATCTTCTAGCAGCTGTAAGATCTGAATATGATTTTTTAAAACATCGGTTTAAAAATGTAAAAAGTGAAAAAAAAGTTCCTAATCTGAGCTCTGAGTACATACCACTTCAGCTGTGATAAGGTGATGGTTTCATTTTATGAGAAGTTCAAACAAGTTACACACACAAAAAAAGGATTATCTGATTGGGTGGAAGAGATAGACTCCTCACATTAAAAAAATTAAATTAAATTTTAAAAATTAATTAATTAATTAATTAAAAAAAATAAATTAAAAAAATAAATAAAACAAATTAAAAAATTATATATACAAATATATATATATATATATATATATACAAATATATATATATATATATATATATATATATGTATATATACACCAGGACGTCACCCTTATGGTTTCAAGATTTTTGGACAGTAGAAAGTTTGTCCCTCGGTTTATTCACAGATGTCTGCAGGTTTAGAAATTGGAACCCTTGCTGTGAACATAGTGTTAGAGAACTGAAATAATTTGGGATAAAGGCTTTGAAATGTCGCTGTTGGTGTTTTCTAGGTGTGATTCTCAGGGTTATATCACTGAAATAAGCTCTGTAAAATTATGGTATCACATAAAAAAAAAAAAAAAAAGGGTAACCTTTATTTCACATTTAAAATGAATAGGGATGGAAGACACTCTTGTATTTTTCTTCTGAATGGTAGAGAGACTGATAAGTAGATAGATAGATATATAGATAGATAGATAGATAGATAGATAATAGATAGATAGATAGAAAATAGATAGACAGATAGATACATATAACAATCTGGTGCTGAACCTTTCAAAAATGTAAAACACTAAAAAAAAAAAAAAAATAGAAAAAGGTTTAAAAAATCTACCCTCTTAATTACACTACGACTTAAAAATGCTGCTGATGCCCTACAAGAATTAACTGACCTTTGAAGCTTGCCTTTAAAACCTCACAAATTGTTGTAAGTGCTCCTAATAATGATTGAGAATGAATAAAACATGCACATATTTATTTTAATGTATGTACTGTAACTTACCAACACACTTAGGTTGAAAAAAAAAAAGCACGCGAAAAAAAAAAAACTATTAACCTAAAAGAAAAAAAAATTAAAATGAAATTAAAATGAAACATTTCAAAATTAAAAATTTTAAAAAGTTAGAATTAAAATGAAAATGAAATGTAAAAATTTTAAAATGATGTAAAAAAAATGTTTTTTTCTTTCAACGGAAGCAGTTACTTAATTAAAAAAAACATATATATGTTCAAGTTTGTCAGGGAAATTATTTCTGTTTTGGAACAGAATTTGTAGCGTACAAAAATATCATCCCACATGTATAAATATTACGTTTTTTGTTGGTATTTTTAATTATTATTTTAAAATATTTTTTAATGTATGCCTTTCATCTCTACTTTTTCCCTGAATAGAATTTGTAGCATACAAACATATTTCCCCAGTTTTATAAATATTATAATTTTATTTTTATTATTAGTTTAAAATATTTGTTTAATTTATGTCTTTTATCTCTACTCTATCCTTGTGGTGACTTTGCATTGTATGCTTTGCTGATGGATATAATCAAAATTATAAATTTAAAAAAAAAAATGTAATTTGATGGTACCAAAGGAATTTATTTTTGTACTCTTCAATGTGATACAGAAAAAAATGTAAACATAAAGATATTAGTTTTGATAAATAATTCCTGGAAATGTAAAGGAAAGAAACCACCAAACATCCCAAAATGACATACGTATAACAAAGACGTGGTGCTGAGATATCAATTTCCTAAATACACAGCCCAGGATCAGACGAGACGAGGGGTCCACGGTCTTTTATTGTGGAAACTGTGGCTCACTTTTATGGCTGTTGGTGGGATTATGTGACCTATAAAGGGATTTAAGAACGGCAACATGAGGGCATTAAAACTAGTGAGCTGGTTTAGGCAAAAAAAGGAAAAACATTTATGAGAAAGACAACTTTTTTTTTACTAATATATAAACTACACTATTTTTAGAAGCTACTTTTTTTTTTATTTTTAGCCTTCTTTTTTTATTTTTTTTTAAAGTGTTTATTTCTAACAGTTTCCTTAAGAAGTGAAAATATACAAGGATAATGCCTAAAGCTGTCTTCTAAAGCTCTAAAACAAGACGAGTAAGCCTTTCTCAGAGACAAGTTTCCCCGGAGTGTTCTTTAGGTGTCATTTTTGGGCATTTTTTTGTAGTATGGATCAGCGATAAATCAGTCGCGGGTTCAATATGTCCGATTTAAGAAATACATACATATATTTATGGATAACGGTAAATGAATATTGCAATAATAAATACTGATTTGCATGTACTAGATGATTTTGTTAAAATTATTCACAATATGTTTTAAGCTATAAACGATGCAAACTGAAAAAAATTGCAATAAAATAAAGAATAAAAAACAAATATCACAGTGTATTATTTATTAATTTTTATTTTTAATTTTTTTTAAATACATATATTTTTGTGTATGTGTGTTATTTTCTATTGTGTAATAATTCTAGTATTGAGTTGCAGAATTTGGACAATTTAAAGGCCTGATCAGTTAAAAAAAAAAGAAAAAAAGAAGGGCAAAACACAACAGCAGCCAGTCATTATACATCTTATATAGTTTTCAACTGGATAGACCACGAGTACCCCCAGTCCCCGCCAGGACTCTCACAACCCGGGAAATCAGGGCCAAGGTCCTTTCTCTTTGGATCAGGATTAGTAGGGTGTAGGTTCTTGGACTTGCTGTAAAAGTCTTGGGGGGGGGAAGCATGTGATGTTATGGTCATGTTCTCCGCCTCCCATGGGGGTCTCCTTTTGGGGAAACCCCACCAAGTACTTGGGTGAACCTTGCTTTGGAAGTTTCCTTGAAGAATGGGGTCTACCTGGTTTCGACTAGGTGGACCATGAGTACCCCAGTCCCCATCAGAGTCTCTCATCCTGGGTGATCAGGACCAGGGTTCTTTCTCTTTGGAGCCTACTTAGTAGGGTGTAGGTCCTCACACTGGCCCTGAAAGTCTTGGGGGGAAGGCTTGTGGCCTTATGGTTAGGTTCTCCCCCTCCCATGGGGTAACCCCTTTGGGGGAACCCATCACGGACTTGGGTAAACTTTGCTTCGGAAGTTCCCTTGAAGAATGGGGTTGACCTGGTTTCATCTGGATGGACCACAAGTATTCCGGTCCTGGTCAGGAGTCTCGCACCCCGGGGGATAAGGGCCAGGATTCTTTCTCTTTGGATGTAGATCCTTAGACTTGCCCTGAAAGTCTTTGGGGAGGAGGCACATGGCCTTATGGTCAGGTTCTCCCCCTCCCTTGGGGGTCTCCCTTCAGGGGAACTTCACCATGTACTAAGGTGAACCTTGCTTCAGAAGGTCCCTTTAGAGAATGGGGTCTACCTGGCTTTGGCTGGGTGGACCTTGAGTAATCCAGTCCTTGTCAGGAGTCACGCATCCCAGGGGATCAGAATTAGGGCTCTTGCTTTTTGGAGCCTGATTAGTAGGGTGTAGGTCCTCAGACTTGCCCTGAATGTCTTGGCGGGAAGCATGTGGCCTTGTGGTCAGGTTCACCCCCCTCCTATGGGGTCTCCCTTTAAGGGGAACCCCAACAAGTACTTGAGTGAACTCAAGGTTACTAGAAGAATGGGGTCTACCTAGTTTTTACTGGGTGGTCCACAGGTACCCCAGTGCTCATGAGGGGTCTCGCACCCCAGGGGATCAGGGCTCACTTTTGCACCTGTGTTAGTTTTGAGTGTGTGCACCTCACCTCGGATTTAAGAAAAAAAAAATTGAAGAATACCTTTTGATCACCAAATTAGCTTTGCAAACACTTCCGAGAGGGAACCCGATAAGGAAGATCTTCTTGAACTGAGCAAATAGAGAAAAACCCAAACTGATTACACATCAATTAGATTTTCCATGAAATTGTTGGCTAGATCACCACCAAAAAAAGTAAAAAAAATATAAAACAAAATAAAACAATGGGGCAAATTTGATGGACTACTTGGTCTTCTATGCTTCCTCTATGAGCAATCCCCTCAATATTTTTGGTTAAATAAGTCTGCGTATTACCTAAATATTTGAAGATTCTAATTGCGGGCAGAAGCCTACTCACCAAGTTGCTGCAAATTCATGAGCTATTGGATGTTCTACATTCTCAGTCTTGTCCTTAGATAATCACATGACAATTTTGTAAGAGGAAATGTCTACGTGCACCTAATTTAAGCAAGGCCTTAATTTAATTTGGTAGAATGAGCAGAGCTCCACATCCTGGTTTTTGAAGGAACAGCAGCTATGGTATTCAACGTAGATGACCCCTGAATGCTTTCAATGGTTTATTATTGCCGAAACTTTATGACAATACAGAAGAGAACCTTCTCTTAAGAATATATAGAATGGTGCAAAAAAAAATTGAGATGACATAAAAATAATAATAAAAAGCTTTGATCTATGCACTCTGAAGAATTTATACTGCTACATTTGTTGCAATTTATATTAAATTAGTTATATATATATTATTATATAAATATTATTTAATATCGTGTTATAAAAATTAAAAAAATAAATAAATAATAGAAATGTCATATAAACAATATAGTATTAATACAATATATATTAATATTAACAATGATACCATAATAAAATAATATAATACAAATATTCTAAAATATATATATTTTGTCAAATTTTTAACAAGCTTGTATATATATATATATATATATATATATATATATATATATTATATATATATATATACATACACAGGGGCGAACTGACTATTTGGAAACTCGGCACTGCCCGAGGGCCCGGGGTCAGTAGGGGGCACCATGAGATGCCCGTGGTACCTTTTTCATAGGCATTTTTGGGTTTGGGCAAGGACACAGGGGCCCCATGATCCCCTATTGCCTGGGGGCCCCATGAGTTGTCAGTCCACCCCTGTATATATATATGTATATATATATATATATATATATATATATGTATATATATATATATATATATACACACATATATATATATATATATATATATATATGTGTGTGTGTATATATATATATATATATATATATATATATATATATATATGTAATATATATTATATATTGTAATGTAATATATATTATATTTGTGTGTGTGTAATATATATTATAATAGTTTTTTTTCCAATTGTACCAACCTATGAATATAAATATAATATGATAATATATATAGATGACCCCTGAATGCTTTCAATGGTTTATTATTTCCTAAACTTTATGACGATACAGCAGAGAACCTTCTCTTAATGAAGAACATAGAAAAAAAGAAAAAAAAGAATATGTAGAATGGTACAAAAAAAATTGAGAAGACATAAAAATAATAATAAAAAGCTTTGATCTATGCACTCTGAAAAGTTTATACTGCTACATTTGTTGCAATTTATATTAAATTAGTAAAATATATATTATTATACAAATATTATTTAATATTGTGTTACAAAATTAAAAAAAAAATGTTAATAGAAATACCATATCAACAATATAGTATTAATACAATATATATTAATATTAACAATGATACTATAATAAAATAATATAATACAAATATTATAAAATATATATATATTTTCAAATTTTGAACAAGCTTATATATATATATATATACAGGGGCAGACTGACCATTTGGAAACTCGTGTACTGCCCGAGGGCCCGGGGTCAGTAGAGGGCCCCATGAGATGCTTCTGGTACCTTTTTCATAGGCTTTTTTGGGTTTGGGCAAGGACACAGGGGTCCCATGATCCCCTATTGCCCGGGGGCCCCATGAGTTGTCAGTCCGCCCCTGTATGTATATGTATGTATATATATATATAAATATATATATATATATATATATATATACACACACACACATATATATATGTGTGTGTGTAATATATATTATAATAGTTTTTTTCTAATTGTACCAACCTATGAATATAAATATAATATGATAATATATATCGATGACCCCTGAATGCTTTCAATGGTTTATTATTTTCTAAACTTTATGACGATACAGCAGAGAACCTTCTCTTAATGGAGAACATAAAAAAAAAGAAAAAAAGAATATGTAGAATGGTACAAAAAAAATTGAGATGACATAAAAATAATAATAAAAAGCTGTGATCTATGCACTCTGTAGAGTTTATACTGCTACATTTGTTGCAATTTATATTAAATTAGTTAAATATATATTATTATACAAATATTATTTAATATTGTGTTACAAAATTAAAAAAAAATGTTAATAGAAATACCATATAAACAATATAGTATTAATACAATATATATTAATATTAACAATGATACTATAATAACGTAATATAATACAAATATTATAAAATATATATAATATATTTATAATATTTTTTTTACTAATTGTACCAACCTATGAATATAAATATAATATAATATAATATAATATAATAATATATATTGTAAACTGTTGGCGCTATATAAATCCTGTATAATAATAATAATTAATATAAATAAAGCTATATTCAGCTGTCGGTCCCACATTAGAATGTCCCCTGTTGTATTCCTTGTCGAACGATCATTACACTTAATCGGGTCTTACTAATAAACTGCAATTATGCACCTACCATCTTCTTCCTATTTACCGACCTTGTGTGTGTTAGTTTTAAAGACTTGTTAATCTGTGTCACCAGGGGGGTAAAGAAAACTCTCTTCATACTGTCCCCGGGGGACTATAGGGAAGGCGTTTCCATATTATTTTATCATGTCAGTGAAAGGGGACAACTTCTCAGGGCAGTGGACAATGGTTGGAGGCCTATTCATCCGGGTGACCTTCCTCTCAGTTCGGTGACCTTACAGCTTGTACTGGGGAATAGGGACACCTTTTAAAAGCCACACGGGATCTGAATGAAGAAAGGACTTCAAATAAAAGAGGACACAGGCTTACACAACACAACATGAATGGCCTTTCTGTCCATTGAGGAGTAAAGTTTGTTTTAATTCCTTTGACTGTAGGCCTGCTAGGGAGGACAGAGATTGGCAGTCATGTTCTTTGATGGCCCCCTTTCTGTCCTAGCACAAAGGTGCACAGGAAGGGCCCCCTGAGCAGGAAGGGTGCTGTTTATTTTTTAGTTTTGCCCAACAATGTCGGCAGACCCTTTGATAGGATTACTTTATTAGTCTTGCCGTCATGGTGGGGGGAAAACGATCTAGTATTTGTACAGGAGATAGCTGAAGGTTTATTTTGAGTCTCGTTTGTCCCCAGGGTGGTAAAGTAGTCCAGGGCTTCTAGTGTGTGACATACCTTCAGCTACCATGAGGTAGAGTCTGAGCAAAGGGTTTGGGTTTAGGTCTCGGCAAGGGCAGCATGGTCTGGGTGAAGGGTCTGGGAAACAATAGATGGTCTAGGCAAAGGATCTGGGTCTAGATCTGACCAAGGGCAGCAACATTGAGATGCATGGTCTGGGAAAGACTAAAGGGTATGGACAAAGGGTCTGGGTCTAGGACTGGGCAAGGGCAGCAAGGCTGGGATGAAGGGTCTGGGCAAGACTAGAGGGTAGAGGGTATGGGCAAAGGGTCTGGGTCTAGGACTGGGCAAGGGAAGCAAGGTCTGGGCGAAGAGTCCGGGCAAGATTAGAGGGTCTGGGAAAAGGGTCTGGGTCTAGATCTTACCAAGGGCAGCAAGGTTCGGATGAATGGTCTGGGCAAGACTAGAGGGTCTGGGCAAAGGGTCTGGGTCTAGATCTTACCAAGGGCAGCAAGGTTCGGATGAATGGTCTGGGCAAGACTAGAGGGTCTGGGCAAAGGGTCTGGGTCTAGGTCTGGGCAAGGGCAGCAAGGTTGGGATAAAGGGTCTGGGCAAGACTTTGTTAGTCTTGCTGTCATGGTGGGGGGAAAATGATCTAGTATTTGTACAGGAGATAGCTGAAGGTTTATATTGAGTCTCGTTTGTCCCCAGGGTGGTAAAGTAGTCCAGGGCTTCTAGTGTGTGACATACATTGGGCTACCATGAGGTAGAGAGTCTGAGCAAAGGGTTTGGGTTTAGGTCTGGGCAAGGGCAGCAAGGTCTGGGTGAAGGGTCTGGGCAACACTAGATGTTCTAGGCAAAGGATCTGGGTCTAGATCTGATCAAGGGCAGCAAGGTTGAGATGCATGGTCTGGGAAAGATTAAAGGGTATGGACAAAGGGTCTGGGTCAAGGACTGGGCAAGGGCAGCAAGGTTGGGATGAAGGGTATGGGCAAGACTAGAGGGTAGAGGGTCTGGGCAAAGGGTCTGGGTCTATTACTGGGCAAAGAAAGCAAGGTCTGGGTGAAGGGTCTGGGCAAGATTAGAGGGTCTGGGCAAAGGGTCTGGGTCTAGATCTCACCAAGGGCAGCAAGGTTCGGATGAATGGTCTGGGCAAGACTAGAGGGTCTGGGAAAAGGGTCTGGGTCTAGGTCTGGGCAAGGGCAGCAAGATTGGATTGAAGGGTCTGGGCAAGACTAGAGGGTAGAGGGTATGGGCAAAGGGTCTGGGTCTAGATCTTACCAAGGGCAGTGAGGTTCAAATGAATGGTCTGGGCAAGACTAGATGGTCTGGGCAAAGGGTCTGGGTCTAGGTCTGGGCCAGGGCAGAAAAGTCTGGATGAAGGTTCTGGGCTGGACTAGAGGGTCTGGCTAACATCAAAATAATTAATATAAAATTAGTGAGGAACAGATCCATAAAGACTTATTTCACCAGCAATACATTTTACATGTTGGATGCATTTATGTACATTTATAAAATGTATCCATCCTTTTTCTTGACTCTGTAACTCCTAATCTAGTTTCAACCTCCCCAGGTCCAAAACGTCTGGCTTTTAGATGAAGTAGGTTATGGGGAAAAAGAATTTTAATATTTTTTCTTGCCAACTGCTCCCCCACTGGGGAGATTTCCCCAACCTTCTCTCCAAAGTTGGGGAAACTCCCTCTTAGACCTACAGAGGCCTTCAGAGCTGGTGTCCCCCCATTGGAAAATTTCACCTCTGGTTCTGATGACAACTAAAAATGTGGCTTTCCAATCAGAAAGGCTAAATTCCCTCTATCCCCAATCAGGTACAGACAGAAATATAAGCGTGTCAGATGGTCTAACTCTTCCTCTACAACATCCAAACCAAGACAGAAGAAAAAAAACTGTCCGAAAAAATAATCCATGCTTAATAATCCCAGTTGGAGAGATTTTGCATCATTTCCTCTCTGAATGGACCAGTTGGGGAGTGAAGGTGAGGTATGTGCTGCTGAGTAGGGTGGCCCTGCAATCAATATAATTCTTGACCTATCCTTAAATGATGTCTTAACACTTAACCTGAACCCCAGATGATAACCAGAAGTTCCTGAACCCCTAAAACCATAACCTAACTTCTAAACTATCACTGACACCACTGTAACTCTTGTAGATCCATACTTACCTAGCTGAAACCATTGGACATTTCTCCACCAAGACTTTTAATGCCAGGACCAAGGCAAGTGTTTTCTGAGATTAGTGTCTTACTGTTGCCTCAGGCACAGCTCATTGCTGTCTGTAGATGGTGAATTTTGAACCTTGAGGTTGCCCTTCTTCTGTTCGATGTGCCACTGCTGGTTTGCTGACTTTGGCTGTCCATGTGGGCAAGAGACAAAAACCTCTACTCCAGCCTTTCTCAACCTTTTTATCCCAGAGGAACCCCTAAAATAATTTTCAGATCTTAGGGAACCCCTACTAAATCAAATTCATTGGGGGTCGTATGAGAAAATGCCCCTTACATTGGTGGTCCTAAAGAATGCAACCAAAAAGAAAACTAAAAAGATCTGTAGCATCATGCTACAGTGGCATTGGCCCTAGGCATCATCAAATAGGCGGTCAATCAGCTACAGCTCAAGGAACTTCTAGCATTCTCTGGAGGAACCCTGGATGAGAATGGCTGCTCTACTCTTTTGGCTTGTAAGATGACAGCTGAGGTGAGTTAGATCAGCTTTTCTGAACTAGGGTACCCTGGGGTGCCTTCAGGCTTCTTCAGGCTAGATCATTGAAACAAATATCCTCCTGGGGCAGAACGCTAACAAACCGGCAAGATTCTACTTCTCAAATGGCCCTGCAGTACTTTGAAGAGCTTCAGAAATAACTGGAGCGCATGGCCGGGCCAGGAGAAGCCTGAAAATGACCAGCTTATGGCCTTCACAGGACTATGGCTACCCACAGTCCTTAAAAAACCTGAAGAGCCAGTCCCCCTCAAAGTGATACTATAGATACAGAACGTGGCCAAAGGGATGTGGACAACCCTTCAAATGATGGAGTGTCTCCAGGAAGGCCTTATGCAAACGTGGCAAAACGCGGCAAACCTGCATTTGTGGGCGTTTTTTGAGCCAAGATTTTATTTATTTTATAAGCCCTCATGCACATGGAACGTTTTTACAGCGGCTGTTTTTGGCTTTTGGCATTTTTTTCTACAGCCAGTAAACCCCCCAGCATGTTCTCCTATGTGTCCATACACGCACAAGCTTTAATCAGCATTTTTTTGGCTGGAAAAAAAAACAGAACTAGTGGGTTTCTAGAGTTTTTTTAGCTGTAAAAAATGCTCTAACACAGTAAAATGCGGTAACGCAAAACACAGCAAACCAACGTTTTTGAGCTTTTTGTAGCCAAAAATTTATTTATTTAAACGCTAAAAACGCTAACGTGAAAGACCGCGGAAAAACACGGTAAACCGCTTGCCTACCGGGAACTGATCGTATACCCCCTTCCTGCCCAGGCCAGTCTTCAGCTTTCAGCGCTGCTGCACTTTGAATGACAATTGCGCGGTCATGCAACACTATGCCCATATGAAATTATTTATCACTTTTTTCACACAAATAGAGCTTTCTTTTGGGGGTATTTACTCTCCGCTTGAGGTTTTATTTTTTTGTGCTACAAACAAAAAAAGATAAAAAAATTAAAAAATAAAAAGTTTTTATTTGTTTCTATAAAATTTTGCAAACAGGTAATTTTTCTCCTTCACTGATGTGCGTTGATGAGGCTGCACTGATAGGTGGCACTGATGGGCACTGATAGGTGGCACTGATGGGCACTGATGAGGTAGTACGGATAGGCAGCACTGATGGGCACTGATAGGCAGCACCAGGGGTGGACTGACAACTCATGGGGCCCCCCGGGCAATAGGGGATCATGGGGCCCCTGTGTCCTTTCCCAAACTCAAAAAAGCCTATGAAAAAGGTACCAGGGGCATCTCATGGGGCCCCTTACTGACCCCGGG
This sequence comes from Staurois parvus, assembly GCF_062004578.1. Taxonomy (NCBI): domain Eukaryota; kingdom Metazoa; phylum Chordata; class Amphibia; order Anura; family Ranidae; genus Staurois; species Staurois parvus. Next base: position 347,595 of record NW_028319310.1, on the reverse strand, counting down.
CCCTCGGGCAGTGCCCGCGTTTCCAAATGGTCAGTCCGCCCCTGGGTGGCACGGATAGGCAGTACTGACAGGCAGCACTGATAGGCGGCATTGATAGGTGGCACTGATAGGCGACACTGATGAGCTGGCACTGATGAGGCGGCACTGATGATGCTGTACTGATATGTAGCAATGATGGGCACTGATAGGCAGCACTGATGTGAAGCGCTGATGGGCACTGATGGGTGGTACTGACTGACAGCACTGACTGGCGGCATTGCTGGGAACTGACTGGCAGCAGTGCTGGACACTGATGGGTGGCACTGCTGGGCACTGGTGGGTGGCACTGCTGGGCATAGGTGTGTGGCACTGCTTGGCACTTTGGGGGGGGGGGGGCACTGCTGGGCACTGGTGGGGAGCACTGATCATCAGGGCACTGATCATCACCAGCAGTGCCCCCCATCAGTGCCACCCATCAGTGCTGCCCAGCAGTGCCACCCGTCAGTTCCCAGCGGTGCCACCCATCAGTGTCCAGCAGTGCTGCCAGCCAGTTCCCAGCAGTGCTGCAAGTGAGTGCCATCAGTCAGTGCTTCCCATCAGTGCCGCCTATCAGTGCCCATCATTGCTGCATATCAGTACAGCACCATCAGTGCCGCCTCACCAATGTCTTGGTATGCTGACGCCTTTAGAGTTCCCTTCACTGGAATTAAACAAACGTACATATTCGCCAGCACACCGTGGATCTCCAATATGGTCCAAAAAGGTTTTTATTGCACAAAGATCAAATCACAAAAGAAAAAAAGTGCAACGTTTCGGAGCCGCACAGGACCCCTACGTCAGGCCAGTGATGACCAATGACAGAATATGTCTCCATTGCTCTAGAGTCCAGTGGCGGCGTGCTTTACACCATGGCATCCGACGCTTTGCATTGCACTTGGTGATGGAAGGCTTGGATGCAGCTGCTCGGCCTTGGAAACCCATTCCATGAAGCTCTCTACGCACTGTTGTTGGGCTCATCTGAAGGCCACACCAAGTTTGGAGGTCTTTAGCTATTGACTCTGCAGACAGTTGGTGACTTCTGCGCACTGTGCGCTTCAGCATGCGCTGACCCCGCTCTGTCATGTGACGTGGCCTACCACTTGGTGGCTGAATGGCTGTTGTTCCCAGTTGCTTCCACTTTGTTATAATCCCACTAACAGTTGAGCGTGGAATATTTAGTAGCCAGGAAATGTCACGGATGGACTTATTGCCCAGGTGGCAACCTATCACGGGACCACGCTTGGAGTCACTGAGCTCCTGAGAGCGACCCATTCTTTCACCAATGTCTGTAGAAGCCGTCTGCATGCCTAGGGGCTTGATTGTATACTCTCTGACCTCTGAGGAAGAGGTACAGCTTTGAAACGCGTCGGTCATCAGCTACCTAGAGGTCTACAGTCCCCTACCAGACCTTCTGGACCATGCTGTATTTCTTGTGACATGTAACTTTTTTTCTTTGTGAATATTTTACTTTTTAGCAATAAAAACAGTTTTTAAAGGTAATGCACTAGGCCCGTGCGCCCTCTTGTTGTCTTTTCATATACAGTTCTATATTGGATTTCCCTGGTCCACTGAGGGCAGCACAGCTTGCATTCCTTCCATACCTATGTGGGGATGCTGCCGTTGTGGAGTCCACTGTACAGCCAGGAGCTCAGGCATTCAGTTGCTTTTTTCTTCATACCTGAATCCAATGATTTGGAGGGCTGGCTCAATACTTTTGGCAATATAGTGTGTATATATATATATATATATATATGCATTTCTTTATTTTTTTTGGGGGGGGGGGCGGGGGTATCGGGGATAATCAATTTCAGTGATGTCCAAACTGCAGATCTTTGCTTGCCTTTATCCAGTCCTTGGGGCACTATTCCTCCCACTGACACCAATGATGGGGCACTATTCCTCCCACTGACACCAATGATGGGGCACTATTCCTCCCACTGATACCAATGATGGGGCACTATTCCTCCCACTGACACCAATGATGGGGCACTATTCCTCCCACTGACACCAATGAGGGGACACTATTCCTCCCACTGACACCAATGATGGGGCACTATTCCTCCCACTGATACCAATGATGGGGCACTATTCCTCCCACTGACACCAATGATGGGGCACTATTCCTCCCACTGATACCAAAGATGGGGCACTATTCCTCCCACTGACACCAATGATGGGGCACTATTCCTCCCACTGATACCAATGATGGGGCACTATTCCTCCCACTGACACCAATGATGGGGCACTGTTCCTCCCACTGACACCAATGATGGGGCACTATTCCTCCCACTGATACCATTGATGGGGCACTATTCCTCCCACTGATACCAATGATGGGGCACTATTCCTCCCACTGATACCAATGATGGGGCACTATTCCTCCCACTGATACCATTGATGGGGCACTATTCCTCCCACTGACACCAATGATGGGGCACTATTCCTCCCACTGACGCCAGGAATTTTTCTACTCCCACTGACCACACTCCGACCCCACCAAAGACTCAAGGACACTAAACTGGCCCTCTGTTTTGAAAGTTTGGTGTCCCCTGATCTACAATATTTTGTCATGATGGGGACTTTTTTAAGTTTGGGGTGTACAGATACATTTGATGCTGAACGATTGTTGGAGCTGTCCTTTGACAACGCACACCACTGTACAAAGGGCACCAAATATTCATCCCTTACCACCATAATTTCAATTATTCAATCTTTATAATTTTTAAATTTAGCTAGTACAGCCGCATGAAAAAGTGCTCTCCCTGCTTTATTTTATTGTTTTTCTTTTTCTTTAAATTTTTAAATTTAGCCCATGAAGCCACAATTAAAAGCCATCTCCCTGCTTTACATTGGTGTTTAATTTAAATGTTTTTTAATTTTGTCAATTTTTTTAAATTTAGCCCATAAAACCACATGGAAATCCTTCTCCCTACTTTTCATTAATGTTTTTTTATTTATTTGAATTTTTTAATTTTGCCAATTTTTTTTATTTAGCCCAAGAAGCTGCACGAGAAGCCCTTTCCCTGCTTTACACTCATTTGTTTAATTTTAATTGTTTAATCTTACAATTTTTTTTTTAATTTAGCCCGAAAACCACGTGAAAAGGCCCTCCCCTTCTTTACATTTTTTTTATTTTAATTTTTTTAATCGAGCAATTTTTTTTTAAATTTAGCCCGAAAGCCACGTGAAAAGGCTCTCTCCCTTCTTTATATTTTTTTTATTTAAATTTTTCTAATCTTGCAAATTTTTTAAATTTAGCCCTCAAAGCCACGTGAAAAGGCTCTCTCCCTTCTTTACATTTTTTTAATTTTAATTTTTTTAATCTTACAAATTTTTTTTAATTTAGCCCGAAAGCCACGTGAAAAGGCCCTCTCCCTTCTTTACATTTTTTTATTTTAATTTTTTTAATCTTACAATTTTTTTTTTAATTTAGCCCTCAAAGCCACTTTAAAAGGCTCTCTCCCTTCTTTACATAATATTTTTATTTAAAAATTTTTAATCTTGGTAATTTTTTTTAATTTAGCCCTCAAAGCCACGTGAAAAGGCCCTGTCCCTTTTTCATATATTTTTTTTATTAGAATTTTTTAATGTGGCCAATTTTTTAATTTAACCCTCAAAGACACATGAAAAGGCTCTCTCATTATTTTTTACATTTTTTTTTTAATTTAAACTTTTTAATTTTGCCATTGGTGAATGTCCCCATCGCAGTGCTTGTCTTCCTATGCCGCTTTTATTGGTAATAGTTTGTTTATTAACTCAAAAATGGAGTAAATTAAATATCAAAGTCCCCCTAACCCCCCCAAAGACTTCAGTGGGTTTTGGGTGATTTTCCACATTCTGAGAATTTTTTGTAAAACTGGCCAAAAATAGAACCTGGGCAGATCTGCTCACCCCTAATTCTGACATACAGTCAATGTGTTCATAAATTTTGAAAACCATAAATGATGTCCTCAGCGAGCCGCCATGATCTATGGGAACGGAAATGTTCGGAATTCTCACAGTATTTGTGAAGGATCAGCGCCATCCCAGTAAGAGGGAAGATTGAATTTTCAGATGATCGATGTATAAGCCACGGACGACCTTATGGTGAAAGTGACACGTATCTGCGCCGAACAAAAGGCTCCTCGCAGTCTGACATCAATGCCAGCTGTCACTCCGAATCTGCTTATCGGGGTAGACTGTTAGCTCCTGCGGACAAGAGGACCCAACCCTGCGTGCTGCCTGTGTAATGCTCTTATCTCCTCCCGTCAGCTGACACCACAATACCATCCTAATAGGCAGCCATCTTGTTACAGCTTCTCCCGGGTGACATCACACTTGGTGGGGGCATTGTACATTCCACAAGGTGTCCACTACAGCCGCCCTTCCATCATCAGACCACATCCCATGGACAGCCAATCATATAATGTCTGATGGACAGCCAATCATATAATGTCTGATGGAGAGCCAATCATATAATGTCTGATGGAGAGCCAATCATAGAAGGTCCAGAGGGTGACTTCTAAAATGTCTCTAGGCTCTTTCTTTCTTTCTTTCTTTCTTTCTTTCTTTCTTTCTTTCTTTCTTTCTTTCTTTCTTTCTCTATTTCTTTCTCCTTTCTCTTTCTCTCTTTCTTTCTTTCTTTCTTTCTTTCTTTCTTTCTTTCTTTCTTTCTTTCTTTCTTTCTTTCTCCTTTCTCTTTCTTTCTTTCTTTCTTTCTTTCTTTTTTTCTTTCTCCTTTCTCTTTCTTTCTTTCTTTCTTTCTTTCTTTCTCTCTCTCTTTCTCTCTTTCTTTCTCTCTTTCTTTCTTTCTTTCTTTCTTCTCTCTCTCTTTCTTTCTTTTTCTCTCTTTCTTTCTTTTTCTCTCTTTCTTTCTCCTTTTTCTTTCTTTCTTTCTTTCTTTCTTTCTTTCTTTCTTTCCTCTCTCTCTCTTTCTTTCTCCCATTCTCTCTCTTTATGTTTTATTATTATTTTCTCTTCTCTCTCTTCGCCCCATCTTGCCTTACATTCTCCTCTCTCCTTCCCTTTCTTTCTTTCTTTCTTTCTTTCTTTCTTTCTTTCTTTCTTTCTTTCTTTCTTTCTTTCTTTCTTTCTTTCTTCCCCCCCCCTCTCTCTTCCTTTCATTGTTTCTTTTTCTTTCTTTCTTTCTTTCTTTCTTTCTTTCTTTCTTTTTCTCTTTCTTTCTTTCTCTCTCTCTCTCTCCCCCTCACCCTCTCTCTCTTTTTTTCTTCCTCTCTCCCCCTCTCTCTCTTTCTTCATTTCTTTGTTTATCTTTCTCTCCCCCCCCCTCTCCTTTCTTTCTTTCTTTCTTTCTTTCTTTCTTTCTTCTCTCTCTCTCCCTTTCTCCCATTCTCTCTCTGTATGTTTTATTATTATTTTCTCTTCTCTCTCTTCCCCCATCTTGCCTTACATTCTCCTCTCCCCTTCCCTTTCTTTCCTTTCTTTCTTTCTTTCTTTCTTTCTTTCTTTCTTTCTTTCTTTCTTTCTTTCTATCTTTCTCTCTTCCACCCCCCCCCTCTCTCTTCCTTTCATTCTTTCTTTTTCTTTCTCTCTCTCTCTCTTTCTCTCTCCCTCTCTCTCTTTTTTTTCTTCTTCTCTCCCCCTCTCTCTCTTTCTTCATTCCTTTGTTTCTCTTTCTCTATTCCCCCCTCTCCCTCTCTCCTCCCTTTCTCCCCCCCCCCTCTCTCTCTCTCTGTTTTATTATTATTTTCTCTTCTCTCTCTTCCCCCAACTCGCCTTACATTCTCCTCTCCCCTTTCCTTTCTTTCTTTCTTTCCTTCTTTCTTTCTTTCTTTCTTTCTTTCTTTCTTTCTTTCTTTCTTTCTTTCTTTCTTTCTTTCTCTCTCTCTCTTTCCTTTTCTTTCCTTTTCTTTTCTTCTCTCACTCCTCTTCCTCCATCCATCCTCTACCTTTTAGTCTTCCGGATCCTCGCTCTCACAGTCGGACACAGCGCCTTATCTGATCTGCAGAACATTCTCTCTCTTCTTTCTTTCTTTCTTTTTCTCTCTCTCTCTCTTTCTCTCTCTCTCTTTCTCTCTCCCTCTCTCACTTTTTTTCTTCCTCCCCCCCCCTCTCTTTCTTCATTTCTTTGTTTCTCTTTCCCCCCCCTCTCTCTTTTTCTCTCTCCCTCTCCTTCCCTCTCTTTTTTTCTTCCTCCCCCCCTCTCTCTCTTTTCTTTCTTTCTTTCTTTCTTTCTTTCTCCCATTCTCTCTCTTTATGTTTTATTTTTTTTTTCTCTTCACTTCTTTCCTTTCTCATGCTCTCTCTTCCTCCTTTCTTACTTTTTATCCTCCCCTTTCCTTTTTTCTTCTCTCTCCTTCTTTCTTCCCTCCCCATTCTCTTTCTCTCTCTTCCTCCATCTTGCCTTCTCCTCTCCTCTCCTCTCCCCCTCAATCCTTTTCCCCCCCCTTTATCCTCCCTCTCTCTTTCCATCTCTCTCTCTCTTGTACTGTAGGCAGCCATCACAGGAGATATGACGAATCCATGTGTACCGTGGCATTCTGGTACATGTCATGAACTTATATGTGTTCTTGAAATGGGTTGCCAACGCACCGAAATATCCAGAGAAATGAAGATGCGCCGTTTCCTCCCCGGCCTGTCTCTTGCCCGTCCCTTTCATTTGGTGGATTTCAGTTCTTTCGATCATGGAGGCGCAGTATCACATGTAGGAGTTACCTATGTATCTGCAGCCTATCTAGGAACACCCACTAATCCAGACTGACACCCGCCCATCAAGGTGTTTTGATATTTGCATAACTCCTCCCGCTGCTTGCATCAGGGCTGAGGGCTCTTGAGAGGAGTACTGAGACAGGGTACTGTGATGATGTATTCAGGAAGCTATGTACAGCACCCTGCTGGCCCCTCCCACCAGCTGTGATCTGCTCACGCTGCATAGAGAAGCACAGAGACCCAGTGACATCACTGGATCTAAAATAAGACAGGGGTTCTACCTTTTCCAAGTGTTCAAAAGTGACAAAGGATTTGCCTTTAGATACTCTTTAATTTTTTTATTTTTAACTAAAAATTTTGCTTTCATTATATCCCTTATTTTGGATCCAGTGACATCATCATTGGGTCTCTGTGCTTCTCTATTGAATACAGGCAGATCATGGCTGGTGGGAGGGGCCAGCAGGGTGCTGAACATAGCTTTCTGAAAACTTCACAGCACCCGGTCTCTGTACTTCTCAAGGGCCCTCAAACCTGATGCAAACAGCATTTTGTTCATACCTGGCGTCCCCTAGACGGCCTGCACAGAGGACACCATCCGCCAGGTTCATCCGTGGTGTTACTTGTGCTTGTGAAAGAGTTTTGCTATAGCTGTATAATGTGCGAAAAAAGGTGCCGATGCTCACCCATTGTATGGCATATTTGAAGAACAGGACTACAAAACACCTCCCTTTATGTAATAGCTAAAAAGGGGAAGGGGTCTTGTAGCTCTGTCGTAACAAAGTGCTGTACCTCCATAGATGCAGTTAGTATCATCACCCGTCCTGTAGTCCTGTCTAGTGTGACAACTCTACTCCTCCATGGATACAGTTTCATGGGCGCTGTCACCCGTTCTGCAGTCCTGTCTAGGGTGACAACACGGCTCCTCCATAGATATAGTATCATGAATGTTGTCACCCATCTTGTAATTCTGTCTAGGGTGACAACGCTGCTTCTCCATAGATACAGTACTGTGAGTGTTGTCACCCATCCTGCAGTCCTGTCTAGGGTGACAACACGGCTCCTCCATAGATATAGTATCATGAATGTTGTCACCCTTCCTGCAGTCCGGTCTAGGGTGACAACGCTGCTCCTCCATAGATATAGTATCATGAATGTTGTCACCGGTCCTGCAGTCCGGTCTAGGGTGACAACGCTGCTCCTCCATAGATATAGTATCATGAATGTTGTCACCGGTCCTGCAGTCCGGTCTAGGGTGACAACATGGCTCCTCCATAGATATAGTATCATGAATGTTGTCACCAGTCCTGCAGTCCGGTCTAGGGTGACAACGCTGCTCCTCCATAGAATATATTATTATACAGTATTTATATAGCGCCAAAAAGTTTGCTCAGCGCTGCACATTATAGGTACAGTACTGTGAGTGTTGTCACCCATCCTGCAGTCCTGTCTAGGGTGACAACATGGCTCCTCCATAGATATAGTATCATGAATGCTGTCACCCATCCTGTAGTTCTGTCTAGAGTGACAACGCTGCTCCTCCATAGATACAGTACTGTGAGTGTTGTCACCCATCTTGTAGTTCTGTCTAGGGTGACAACGCTACTCCTCCATAGATATACTATCATGAATGTTGTCACCCGTCCTGTAGTCCTGTCTAGGGTGACAACGCTGCTCCTCCTTAGCTATAGTATCATGAATGTTGTCACCTGTCCTATAGTCTTGTCAAGGGTGACAACGCTGCTCCTCTATATATACAGTTACGTGAGCGTTGTCACCCGTCCTGTAGTCCTGTCTAGGGTGACAACGCTCACGGGACTTTATATATAGAGGAGCAGTGTTGTCACCCTAGACAAGACAGTGTTGTCACCCATCCTGTAGTCCTGTCTAGGGTGACAACGCTGCTCCTTCATAGATACAGTATAGTGAGCGTTGTCACTCCGAAACAGGAAGCGTGTTACTGACAGGATCACCAATATAATTCTTTGCCTCCCCGTCGTTCCATTTGTAAAGCGAGTAAACCCCGCTCAGAGTCACAACCTGGAGCTTACACCAGGCCAGGGGCGGACTGACCATTTGGAAACTCGGGCACTGCCCGAGGGCCCGGGGTCAGTAGGGGGCCCCATGAGATGCCCCTGGTACCTTTTTCATAGGCTTTTTTGTTTGGGCAAGGACACAGGGGCCCCATGATCCCCTATTGCCCGGGGGCCCCATGAGTTGTCAGTCCACCCCTGCACCAGGCTGAAGACTCTGCACTGGACAGCACTGGGTACTTAAGTGGCCAATCGCTATGTAGCAGCGCTGTCACATGGGTGGAAGACTCATTGTAGAAAAAATGGTGGGTGTACAGAGCAGTAAGGTAATAGAAAAAAGAAGTATGTTCTATTGGCGGGGTCACCAGTGAAGCAAACCTGTTGCTTTGCCCTGGATGGGGACATGACAGGTTCACTTTATTAGATGCCAATCAATGGTAATGATCAGGTCAGAAACTCGCAGAGAAAGTTCTATCATAGGGCGACATCTACTGGCCATATTAGAGATTGCACTTGAGCAAGCACAGGGCAAAAGGCAACCACCAAATGTATAGATTGCTGGACATGCGTTCAAATGGCAAATCCAATCTCATGCCCAGACCTGGTCCTGACCCTGACCCTGGTCTTGACCCTGACTGTGACTGCATTTCACACCTAGAAAGCCTTAAAAGTGAACAGGTCACCCGCGGGCATTTGTAATAATTTAACTCCAAAGACATGCTGGGAGGTTAATTGGCTCCTGTCTAAATTGGCCCTAGTATGTGTATGTATGAATGTGAGTTAGGGACCTTAGATTGTACGCCCCTTGAGGGTTAGGGATCTTAGATTGTACGCCCCTTGAGGGTTAGGGATCTTAGATTGTACGCCCCTTGAGGGTTAGGGACCTTAGATTGTACACCCCTTGAGGGTTAGGGATCTTAGATTGTACGCCCCTTGAGGGTTAGGGACCTTAGATTGTACACCCCTTGAGGGTTAGGGACCTTAGATTGTACACCCCTTGAGGGTTAGGGACCTTAGATTGTACGCCCCTTGACGGTTAGGGACCTTAGATTGTACACCCCTTGAGGGTTAGGGACCTTAGATTGTACGCCCCTTGAGGGTTAGGGACCTTAGATTGTACGCCCCTTGAGGGTTAGGGACCCTAGATTGTACGCCCCTTGAGGGTTAGAGACCTTAGATTGTACGCTCCTTGAGGGTTAGGGACCTTAGATTGTACACTCCTTGAGGGCTAGAGACCTTAGATTGTACGACCCTTGAGGGTTAGAGATCTTAAATTGTACGCCCCTTGGGGGTCGGGGACCTTAGATTGTACGCCCCTTGAGGGTTAAGGACCTTTGATTGTACGCCCCTTGAGGGTTAGGGACCTTAGATTGTACGCCCCTTGAGGGTTAGGGACCTTAGATTGTACACCCCTTGAGGGTTAGGGACCTTAGATTGTACGCCCCTTGAGGGTTAAGGACCTTAGATTGTACGCCCCTTGAGGGTTAGGGACCTTAGATTGTACGCCCCTTGAGGGTTAGGGACCTTAGATTGTACGCCCCTTGAGGGCTAGAGACCTTAGATTGTACGACCCTTGAGGGTTAGAGATCCTAAATTGTACGCCCCTTGGGGGTCGGGGACCTTAGATTGTACGCCCCTTGAGGGTTAAGGACCTTTGATTGTACGCCCCTTGAGGGTTAGGGACCTTAGATTGTACGCCCCTTGAGGGTTAGGGACCTTAGATTGTACGCCCCTTGAGGGTTAGGGACCTTAGATTGTACGCCCCTTGAGGGTTAAGGATCTTTGATTGTACGCCCCTTGAGGGTTAGGGACCTTAGATTGTACGCCCCTTGAGGGTTAGGGACCTTAGATTGTACGCCCCTTGAGGGTTAGGGACCTTAGATTGTACGCCCCTTGAGGGTTAGGGACCTTAGATTGTACGCCCCTTGAGGGTTAGGGACCTTAGATTGTACGCCCCTTGAGGGTTAAGGATCTTTGATTGTACGCCCCTTGAGGGTTAGGGACCTTAGATTGTACGCCCCTTGAGGGTTAGGGACCTTAGATTGTACGCCCCTTGAGGGTTAGGGACCTTAGATTGTACGCCCCTTGAGGATTAGGGACCTTAGATTGTACACCCCTTGAGGGTTAGGGACCTTAGATTGTACGCCCCTTGAGGGTTAGGGACCTTAGATTGTACGCCCCTTGAGGGTTAGGGACCTTAGATTGTATGCCCCTTGAGGGTTAGGGACCTTAGGGGCGCAGGTGAGACCTTTGCGACCCTGGTAGTTCTGCCACTGCTACTGATATAGATAAAAAATGCAAAAAAACTTACGCAATACACAACACATTCCACCCAATTTAAAAAAAAAAATTTATATATCTATATTTCCATTTTTTGGGTATATAATTCTTTTCATACAAGGTGCCGTTGGGTGTCCTATCAGTACAGGCGTAGGAAACCCGACAGCAAAGTGCCATACAAACGTAGAATTTACGGGGGTTAGTCGGGTCGTTTCTTCATTTACAAACATGTTTTGGCAATAAAATCGTAAGATATACATAAAAATCCAAAAAATAAAAACTTTGACCATTAGAAGGGATAACGTGGGGGGGGGGGGGGGTTTAAAAAAGTTAATACAACATGCAAGTCTAAAAAAAAAAAATATATATACAATCAGTGAAGGTCGCTCTTCAAATCTCCTGGGACATCCTCCATGACAGCTCCCGGCAGGTTCACATTGGAAGTCACGATGGAGAGCGCCGATAGGCAAAAGGTCCACCTTGGCCGCTTTGGATGGTAAGGTAAGTCGGCAACAAAGTCTTTGGGTTGGTAGAAGGCGGAGTTTACGCTTGTGTCTGTTGCTCGGGATCCTCTGTGCGGACGAGGATGTGCTCGGATTCCTCGGGAACCTGGGGAAAAAAATGAAAAAAAAAGAAGAAAAAAGGTGATGAGACAGGAAATACATTCCTAAAACGATCTTTAGAGCTCGCTCAGCGCACCAACGCAGGTTATAGACCCCGACGATGCCGCCATGATGATGGACGTGTGCTGCACCGACGCAGGTTATAGGCCCCGACGATGCCGCCGTGATGATGGACGTGTGCTGCACCAACACAGGTTATAGGCCCCGACGATGCTGCAGCGACGCAGGTTATAGGCCCCGACGATGCCGCCATGATGATGGACGTGTGCTGCACCGACGCAGGTTATAGGCCCCAACGATGCCGCCATGATGATGGACGTGAGCTGCACCAACGCAGGTTGTAGGTCCCAACGATGACGCCATGATGATGGACACGTGGTGCACCGATGCAGGTTATAGGTCCCGACGATGCCGCCGTGATGATGGACGTGTGCTGCACCGACGCAGGTTATAGGCCCCGACGATGCCGCCATGATGATGGACGTGTGCTGCACCGACGCAGGTTGTAGGTCCCAACGATGACGCCATGATGATGGACGTGTGCTGCACCAATGCAGGTTATAGGCCCCGACGATGCCGCCGTGATGATGGGCGTGTGCTGCACCGACGCAGGTTATAGGCCCCGACGATGCCGCCATGATGATGGACACGTGCTGCACCGACGCAGGTTATAGGCCCCGACGATGCCGCCAGGATGATGGACACGTGCTGCACCGACGCAGGTTATAGGCCCCGACGATGCCACCATGATGATTGACACGTGATGCACCACCGCGGGTTATAGGCCCCGACGATGCCGCCATGATGATGGACGTGTGCTGCACCAATGCAGGTTATAGGCCCCAAGGATGTCGCCATGATGATGGACATGTGTTGCGGCAACGTGTGTTGCCAAAAAAAAATAATTCATGCATCATTTTTTCGTAGCTTTTGGTTGCACGTCTGCCACAAGGTGTGTTAAGGTGGCTGTAGACCCTTCCAGTGAAACAAATCCTCCTACATAAGTTGTACCTGTTTATCTGCAGCCCTCTCTTCTCTACATCTGGCTAGAAAGCTAAGGCCTGTCTGAGCAGTCAGAAAAAAGGAGGCTGAGCTGAGGTTACAATCTGCAGAGCTAAGTGAGGAGAGCTCTGAAAGCTGATTGGAGGGAAAGGACACCCCCCCCCTTCGCACAGGTCACGGGATCAGAGGTCTGCTGGAGGTCCCTCCCCTGTTACCATTTATGTCTTGGTGTCAGGGCAACTTGTCAGAAGTGACTCATGCTGATAGCAGAGGTAGAAGGCAGCAGACAGAAATGACACTTGGTGGTCTGGATTGAGACACGTACACACTATAGAGGGATGTGCTTTGTTCATAGTTCATGTCTGAGGTTTGCAGCCACTTTAGGGGACCATTCAAAATGCTACTGTACATGTTGTGGTATCATGTGCGTCACCTCAATGCCATAATGCAGGGGGCCCCATAGTGCAGGGATCACCATAGTGCAGGGGGCTCCATAGCACAGGGGGCTCCATAGTGCAGGGGGCTCCATAGCACAGGGGGCTCCATAGTGCAGGGGGCTCCATAGTGCAGAAGGCTCTATAGTGCAGAAGGATCCATAGTGCAGGGGGCCCCATAGGGCAGGAGGCACCATAGTGCAGGTGGGGGGAGGCCACATCGTATATTTTACAAATATTGGGGAGCCAAAAAATTGGTCAAATGAAGGAATCAAATTGAAAAGAACTAACGAACCATGCTTGGAGTTTTCCTTTTAATTGGAATGATAGGATTTAGAACAGAGAAAAAAACTTAAGCAGAAGAAGCAAAGAAATTCCAAATAAACATCAGCTCATCAGAGCCCCCACCATACAATGAGTCCCCATTAGAGCTATCCTTACAATAAAATCTCTATGAAAGTCCCCCTTACACCAGAGCCTCACATTAGAGACCCATTACATCGGCGTCCCCTCTTACATGAGAGTCCTCATCAGAGTCCCCTTAACTCAGAGTCTTCATAAAAGTCCCCCTTACATGAGAGTCTCACATCAGAGCCCCTTACATTGGAGTCCCCCCCTTATATGAGAGTTCTCATGACATCAGAGTCCCCCTTTCATCAGAATCTCCATCATATTCCCCCTTACATCAGAATCTCCATTAAAGTGCCCCGTACATCAGAGTGCCCATCAAAGTCCCCTTACATCAGAGTCTCCATAAAAGTCCCCCTTACATCAGAGTTGCCATTAATGTCCCCCTTACATCAGAGTGCCCATCAGAGCCCCCTTACATCAGAGTCTCCATAAATGTCCCCCTTACATCAGATTGCCCATCAGAACCCTCTTACATCAGAGTCTCCATAAAAGTCTCCTTTACATCAGAGTCTCCATAAAAGTCCCCCTTTCATCAGAGTCCCCATCATATTTCCCCTTACATCAGAGTCTCCATAAAAGTCCCCCTTTCATCATAGTCCCCATCATATTCCCCCTTACATCAGAGTCTCCATAAAAGTCCCCCTTATAATCAGAGTCTCCCTAAAAGTCCCTTTACATCAACGTCCCACTTTCATCAGAGTCTCCATAAAAGCCCCTCTAACATGAGTCTTTTTCAGAGTCCCCTTACACCAAAGGGCCAGATAAAACCTTTCAGAGGGCCAGGTCTGGCCCGCGGACTGTAGTTTGGAGACCCTTGCCATAGTGTGAACAGGCCCGTAAAGGAGCACATGATCCCTGGAGTCCTCAGGAGTACTGTTAGGCTTTTTCATGTCCCATCTCTGCTCAGGAAGTAAGCTGTGGATTGCCGGATCACCAGATCGCTCTACACAAACGTGGACGACCCCAGGAGTCATCAATTCCCGGAAACCGTGTCCAGCCAGTTACGTGATGCGGGCTCTGTCTATCCTTTCCGAATATTATCTGCATTTATGCGCATCAACACAATGGGTGAATGTGCTGGAAGCGCACCTCAATGTACAAAAAAAAAAAGAAAATTTCAGCGCCCCAATATGCATGTCGCGTGCGTTCTTTTGCCGCAATACCTGTTCATTGCTCACTAATGTAATAGCGATCCGGGATTCCATTCCAAATTCACAGTTTGCACATTACCGTCCGTTGTGGAGATGTGAACCAACGAATCCTGAAATCTTTTTTTTTTTTTTACTTTTTTCATTGAAAACACATTTTGTTTCTGCGACTCTGTCCTTCCTCTACAACCAATAGCATTCTGCTGCCATCTACTGGCGGTTTGTTGGTATTACAGGCAGCAAAGTTGCAATCTAAAAAAAGCAGCACAAATGAATTGTTGGGTAATGCAGGCCATAGACGGTTTGAAAATCGGCCGATTTTTTGTCTGAAAAATGAAACATCGTTCGTTCTGTAATCCGATGGTGCCACCAATGATTTTGAAAATCGGCCGATTTTTTGCCCGAAAAATGAAACATCGTTCGTTCTGTAATCCGATGGTGCCACCAATGATTTCGAAAATCGGCCGATTTTTTGTCCGAAAAATGAAACATCGTTCGTTCTGTAATCCGATGTTGCCACCAATGATTTCAAAAATCGGCCGATTTTCACAAATTTTCCAGCATGCCCGATAAACGAAATGAGGAGGAACCACGAAAATCGGCCGATGCCATTGCCGCACTAACAGTGTGGAAATCGTCTGATTATTCTTTCGGACGAAAAATCGGCCGATTTTCGAACCCGCTATGGCCTGCACAGATATGAATGGCACCCATTGGGACACGTGGGGGGGAGGGGTGACACTCTTGTGAAAATACTAGGAGTGCACTGCACGTACAATGAGTGATTTCTGCCTACTTCAGCATAAACACTGGCTTTTTAAATGATATATGCAAAATGAGTGGAGCTTGGTAAAAAAAAAAAGGAAAAAAAAAGAAAATAAAAAAAAGAAGAAAAAAAGAAAATAATAAAAAATAAGAAGAAAAGAAAAAAAAAGAAGAAAAAAAAGAAGAAAAAAAGAAAAGAAGAAAAAAAAGAAGCGAAAAAAAAAAAAACAAAAGAAGAAAAAAAAAGGAGAAAAAAAAGAAGAAAAAAAGAAAAGAAGAAAAAAAGAAGCAAAAAAAAGAAGAAAAAAGAAAAAAAAAAGAAAAGAAGAAAAAAAAAGAAAAGAAGGAAAAAAAAAAAGAAGAAAAAAAAGAAGAAAAAAAAAGCAGGAAAAAAAAGAAGGAAAAAAACAAAAGAAGGAGGTAGGGTCTTCTAATACAAAGTGTAGCAAAGCAAATAATGCGTTTTAACTTTAGATATCCACTTCATCTCCAGAAGGTTTTCATGACCAGGGCAATTTTTTGCCATTCAGCACTGCACTACTTTAACTGGCAATTGCGCGGTCATGCAATACTGCACGCAAACAAAATTTGTATAATTTTTTTTCACACAAATAGATTTTTCTTTTTGGTGGTATTCGATCACCGCTGTCTTTTTTTTTGTGACAAGCGAAAAACCTTAAAAATTGGAAAATAATAACACAATATTTTCTGTTATAAAACATATCCAATTAAATCAAATTTCATCATAAATTTAGGCCAAATTCACAATTTTTTGAAAATGAAAAAATGTATTTGTTTATTTATTTTTTACATACTGTCCCCAGTGCAGTACAGCATGATCATATGATGGATGATGGTGATCAGGTAACAGTATGTTAAAAAAAAAGTATTCAATTTTCTAAACTTTTTAAAATTTTTTACAATTTTTTGAATATGATTTTTTTTTTTTTTTTTTTTTACATACGGTCTTCAGTGCAGTACAGCATCATCATATGATGGATGTGGTGGTAATCAGATAACAGTCCACTTCCAGACCGGACACTTTCACCCCCTTCCTGACCAGGGCAATTTTCAGCTTTCAGCGCTATCACACTTTGAATGACAATTGCACAGTCATGTAACACTGTACCCAAATTAATTTTTTAACATTTTTTTGCGACAGATAAAGCTTTATTTTGGTGGTATTTATTCACTGCTGGGATTTTTATTTTTTTTTGCTATGTAAATGAAAAAGTCCAAAAATTTTGAACAAAAGTGTTTTTTTTATAAAATTTTGCAAATAAATAATATTTCATCATAAATCTTTGCCGAGATGTATTTCGTTATCTTTTTAGTAAAAAAAACAAACAAAAACAAATTAGTTTATAACCAAAAATTATAATTTTTAAACATTTTTTTTTACATTTTTATTTTATTTTTTTATATTATTTTTTATTTATTTTTTTACATACTGTCACCCTAGCAGTACAGTGTCACCATGGTGACACTGTACTACTTGTGGGGGGTGATGAAGATTTTTTTTTTTTTTTTTTTTTACAATGATTGCTTTTACACCCATATAGGATGTAAAAGCAATCATTTCTCTTTCTCTCTGTGTGCATTCCTGCACTCATTGAGAAATACAGAGTGAGCTGTGATTGGTCACAGCTTGTCACATGGTACAAGGCTGTTGTGAATAGCCTTGTACCATGTGACCTCTGTGATCATTCACAGATTTCACACGTAGTAAGCAATGATGTCACAAGTGACATCTTGCTTACTACTTTGCATGTGATCACTGATTAGCCAATCAGTGATCACATGATCGGGACCTCGTACAGAGGTCCCGTCCGACGATCGGTGTTTCACTGTGTCCGGAGGACACAGCGGGCACCGGATCGCGGTGCTGCGCGCTCCCAGGGAGCGCGCACAAGCAGGGTGCGGGGAGGCCGTTCATAAACGGCCACCCGACCCTGTACTGCCACCGTCCGGCCGTTTATATGCAACGGCCGGTCGGGAAGTGGTTAAAAAAAATGTATTCAATTTTCTAAACTTTACTTTTTCATTTTTGAACTTTTCTTCATTTTTACAATTTTTTGTTTTTCATACTTTCATCAGAGTAGTTCAGTCACCATAGTACCACTGTACTACTCTGGGGGGTGGGGATCAGGGATATATTTTATAATATATATATATACACACATACACACACATACTGTATATAATTTTTTTTCATATTTTCATCAGTGTAGTTCAGTCACCATAGTAACACTGTACTACTCTGTGGGGGGGTGGGGATCAGGGGTATACAGTATATATATAAGGCCATTGTAACAGCAAAAGTTTTCAACTGTCATGAATGCATTACATTCATGACAGCTGCGATCACTAGTGATTGGCTACAGCTGATCACATGGTACAGGGTGATGTGATTGGCCCAGGTTCCATATGATGGCTGTGGGCCTATCAAATCATAGGAAACAGGGCTGTTATAAATGAATTAATTCGTAACAGTTTTGTTGGCACCGTGACCTTGTGATCACATGGCGATCCCAAGTACCGAGATCCACAATCCGCTGTGCGCCTCTCAACCGGAACAGGCACAATGACGTCCATGTATATGATTTTGCCTGCACGCGCCACCCCGACGCAGTATATGTACTTTGGCAGCTTGGGAAGTCCATATATATTTTTGAAGTGCTTGCCATAAAACACTCACCTCCCAGTAGAGGGAATCGTCAAAACATTCAGCATCGGATGGGGAGCCGAAGAAGGGCAACCTCAGTATGAACCCTATTAAAAAAAAAAAAAAATGTGATCACTACTATATTCATCATAGAGCTGGACAATCCAAAGATTTTCCACATTAAATTACTTAAAGCCAAACAGATATTAGAAGTGTTCGGCTTGGTTCACACTGCTGCGACTTGCTGTGCGGCTTTGCATTGCGACTTGATGTAATGCGACTTTGGCTAAAAACCCTCTGAAGTTGGATACCGGCGCATCAAACATATATTTGTAAATGCGTTCCAAAAATGTAGATTTGTATTTTTAAAGACATACAGTAGATTTGAAATGTATTTTTAAAAATAATTTTCATATATCTTGTAATAAAAACACATTTCAACATACAGTATATATATATTTATATATATATATATATATATATATACAGTGGGGCAAAAAAGTATTTAGTCACCACCAATTGTACAAGTTCTCCCACTTACAAAGATGAGAGAGGTCTGTAATTGGCATCATAGGTAGACCTCAACTATGAGAGACAAAATGAGAAAACAAATCCAGGCAATCACATTGGCTGATCTGGAAAGAATTTATATGCAAATTATGGTGGAAAATAAGTATTTGGTGAATATGAAAAGTTCATGTCAATACTTTGTTATATATCCTTTGTTGGCAATGACAGAGGTCAGACGTTTCCTGTAAGTCTTCACAAGGTTGGCACACACTGTTGCTGGTATGTTGGCCCATCCTCCATGCAGATCTCCTCTAGAGCAGTGATGTTTTGGGGCTGTCGCTGGGCAACACGGACTTTCAACTCCCTCCAAAGGTTTTCTATGGGGTTGAGATCTGGAGACTGGCTAGGCCACTCCAGGACCTTGAAATGCTTCTTATGAAGCCACTCCTTCGTTGCCCGGGCGGTATGTTTGGGATCATTGTCATGTTGGAAGACCCAGCCATGTTTCATCTTCAATGCCCTTGCTGATGGAAGGAGGTTTGCACTCAAAATCTCACGATACATGGCCCCATTCATTCTGTCCTGTACATGGATCAGTCGTCCTGGTCCCTTTGCGGAGAAACAGCTCCAAAGCATGATGTTGCCACCCCCATGCTTCACAGTAGGTATGGTGTTCTTTGGATGCAACTTAGCATTCTCTCTCCTCCAAACACGACGAGTTGTGTTTCTACCAAACAGTTCTATTTTGGTTTCATCTGACCATATGACATTCTCCCAATCCTCTTCTGGATCATCCAAATGCTCTCTAGCAAACTTCAGACGGGCCTGGACATGTACTGGCTTAAGCAGGGGGACACGTCTGGCACTGCAGGATCTGAGTCCCTGGCGGCGTAGTGTGTTACTGATGGTAGCCTTTGTTACGTTGGTCCCAGCTCTCTACAGGTCATTCACTAGGTCCCCCTGTGTGGTCCTGGGATATTTGCTCACTGTTCTTGTGATCATTTTGACCCCACGGGGTGAGATCTTGCGTGGAGCCCCAGATCAAGGGAGATTATCAGTGGTCTTGTATGTCTTCCATTTTCTAATTATTGCTCCCACAGTTGATTTGTTCACACCAAGCTGCTTGCCTATTGCAGATTCAGTCTTCCCAGCCTGGTGCAGGTCTACAATTTTGTTTCTGGTGTCCTTCGACAGCTCTTTGGTCTTCACCATAGTGGAGTTTGGAGTGTGACTGTTTGAGGTTGTGGACAGGTGTCTTTTATACTGATAACAAGTTCAAACAGGTGCCATTGATACAGGTAATGAGTGCAGGACAGAGGAGCCTCTTAAAGAAGAAGGTACAGGTCTGTGAGAGCCAGAAATCTTGCTTGTTTGTAGGTGACCAAATACTTATTTTCCACCATAATTTGCAAATAAATTCTTTCCAGATCAGCCAATGTGATTGTCTGGATTTGTTTTCTCATTTTGTCTCTCATAGTTGAGGTCTCTCTATGATGCCAATTACAGGCCTCTCTCATCTTTGTAAGTGGGAGAACTTGTACAATTGGTGGTGACTAAATACTTTTTTGCCCCACTGTATATATATATATACTGTATGTTGAAATGCGTTTTTATTACAAATTATAAGAAAACTATATTTCAAATTTACCGTAGGTCTTTAAAAATACAAATCTACATTTTTGGAATGCATTTACAAATATATGTAAAAATATATGTTAAAAGGACTTTTGTAAAAAAAAAATCTGAAGAATATATTTTAAAAAATATATATTATTTTACAAATATTTTGTAATAAAAATGCATTTCAACATACAGTATATATATATATATATTTTTTAATTGAAATATATTGAATACGGCCAAAATTGTAGCATTTCAAATATATGTAAATATATTTGGGAAGAATATTTTTAAAATATATTTCAAATATATTTTTCTTCCATGTGGGGTGGCTCCCTGTGTGAATGGACGCACAGAGCCGCGGGTGCCCCCACAGCAAGCAGCTTGCTGTGGGGGCACCCGACAGACAGGAGGAGCCAGGAGAGCCTGCAGGAAACCCAGGAAAAGGAGGATCCCGGCTGCACTGTGCACAACCTCTGCACACAGCAGGTAAGTATAGACATGTTTTTTATTTAAAAAAAAAAAAATGAACCTTTAGAATCGCTTTAAGTCGCTGTGACTTGAGCCACATTAATAAAGATGGCACCCATTAAAATGAATATGTTTTGATTTGTCACGTGACTTCATGTGTCGCTATATGCCCGTGTCACATGTTCCTGGAGACAGGGCTCATCAATAATGGGTGCTGCGGCCAGGGGCGGTCTGACCATTTGAAAACCCGGGCACTACCCGAGGGCCCGGGGTCAGTAGGGGGCCCCATGAGATGCCCCTGGTACCATTTTCATAGGCTTTTTTGAGTTTGGGCAAGGACACAGGGGCCCCATGATCCCCTATTGCCCGGGGGCCCCATGAGTTGTCAGTCCGCCCCTGGCTGCAGCGACTACTAGCCGGTTACTGCCTGGTTGCTGACATCGCATGCCTGACGAAGGGTCCTGTGCGACTCCGAAACAGGGGTGGACTGACAACTCATGGGGCCCCCGGGCAATAGGGGATCATGGGGCCCCTGTGTCTTTGCCCAAACTCAAAAAAGCCTATGTAAAAGGTACCAGGGGCATCTCATGGGGCCCCCTACTGACCCCAGGCCCTCGGGCACTGCCCAAGTTTCCAAATGGTCAGTCCGCCCCTGCTCTGTAACTTTGCCCGTGTTTCTTTGTGATGTGATCTTTCTGCAATAAAAGATTTGGAGATCTTGATGAGAATGTGCATTTATGTGTCGCATGATGAGTCGCATCAGTGTGAACCGGGGTTAAGTATCCAAGCGATCAACGGGAGTGCCACACCTCGAGGTGCCAAAAAAAAAAAATTCTTCTTTGAAAATGGCCGGCTGGAGAGAGTTCTATCCCGACACGTTTGGCGCTAGGCGCAGCGCTTTCTCACCGTGCCTAGCTGGAAACATGTTAGGAAAAAAGTCGTTCTGTTCCTATATAATTCCTTCCACATTTAACTCCGCTATGAACGAAGATGAAGTCTCAGCAACGCCAACTCACCTACAATAAGTCCCCCAACCAGGGCAAAGGCCAAAGCCACCATCAAGGCCAGGGACTGGTACAAAGCTTGGGAATGGGCCGTGCGACTCCCTTCAGCGATCAATGGGAAAACATCATCCATCCTGCAAGTCAAGTTAAAAGACTTTTTTTTTTTTTTGGTATTAAAACAAGAAAAAAGAAATCCCCGAAGAGCTCCTGAAATTCAAAAGATCTTACCCGCCACCGTAGACGTCTGCCGTCGCCGTAAAAGCTACAATGGATCCTATCATCGCCCCCAGCACACCGGGCATGCCATGCAGATTGTGGACCCCGCACGTGTCCTGAATCTTCAGCTTGGAATCCAGGATAGGCTGCGGAGAAAAAGGACACGTAGGTCATATCATAAGTCTGTGCAAGAACATAACAGACCAAATGTAGACACGCCAAGGTCCAGAATGGTCAGCCTACGGCAAGAGTAATATTCTATTTTTTTAAAATCTTTTCAGTTTCAGTCTTGTTTATATATTTTTTTTTCTTGATTTTGATTCACAACCTGTTTTGTTCCTGCAGAAGTAGAAGCAACCTGAGTCTTGTTATTCCATTGATGTGAGTGTGGCCTGTAATTAGGTATCAAGAAGTGTACAGACTGGCTTGGTCAGGGGACTGGTTGGGTGATGGTGAGCCAGTCCACTCAGTGGTGGTGAAAGATCACCTGTCTGGACTGTGCACTGGGAAACCCATGTCCTTCAAGTATTTAAGCCACGACCTCCAACAGACTTGATCTGGTACCACAGGAAAGGGACCTCTAGAACTTGGCATTAGCCCATTGCAACACTTTACTTCATAGCTACGTTCTAGAGGCCCCTTTCCTGTGGTACCAGATCAAGTCTGTTGGAGGTTGTGGCTTGAATACTTGAAGGACATGGATTTCCCTGTGCATAGTCCAGAGAGGGGACCTCTCACCATCACTGAGTGGGCTGGCCCAACTTCACCAAACTACCACCAGTCCCCTGACCATGCCATGACCTCCAACAGACTTGATCTGGTACCACAGGAAAGGGGCCTCTAGAACTTGGCATTAGTCCATTGCAACACTTTACTTCATAGCTATGTTCTAGAGGCCCCTTTCCTGTGGTACTAGATCAAGTCTGTTGGAGGTCGTGGCTTAAATACTTGAAGGACTTGGGTTTCCCAGTGCATAGTCCAGAAAGGGGACCTCTCACCACCACTGAGTGGGATGGCCCAACTTCACCAAACTACCACCAGTCCCCTGACCATGCCAGTCCATACACTTCTTGATACCTAATTATAGGCCACCACTCACACCAATAGAATAACATGACTCAGGTTGCTTCTGCCGGAACTTGCCTCTACTTCTGCAATATACATCATATCAGTCCAATTCAATATGGTCATCAACAGTTCATGTTGGCATTAGTCCATTGCAACACTTTACTTCATAGCTACATTCTAGAGGCCCCTTTCCTGTGGTACCAGATCAAGTCTGTTGGAGGTTGTGGCTTAAATACTTGAAGGACATGGGTTTCCCTGTGCATAGTCCAGAGAGGGGACCTCTCACCATCACTGAATGGGCTAGCCCAACTTCACCAAACTACCACCAGTCCCCTGACCATGCCATGACCTCCAACAGTCTTAATCTGGTACCACAAGAAAGGGGCCTCTAGAACTTGGCATTAGCCCATTGCAACACTTTACTTCATAGCTACGTTCTAGAGGCCCCTTTCCTGTGGTACTAGATCAAGTCTGTTGGAGGTCGTGGCTTAAATACTTGAAGGACATGGGTTTCCCTGTGCATAGTCCAGAGAGGGGACCTCTCACCATCACTGAGTGGGCTGTCCCAACTTCACCAAACTACCACCAGTCCCCTGACCATGCCATGACCTCCAACAGACTTGATCTGGTAACACAGGAAAGGGGCCTCTAGAACTTGGCATTAGTCCATTGCAAAACTTTACTTCATAGATTCATTCTAGAGGCCCCTTTCCTGTGGTACTAGATCAAGTCTGTTGGAGGTCGTGTCTTAAATACTTGAAGGACTTGGGTTTCCCAGTGCATAGTCCAGAGAAGGGACCTCTCACCACCACTGAGTGGGATGGCCCAACTTCACCAAACTACCACCAATCCCCTGACCACGCCAGTCCATACACTTCTTGCTACCTAATTTTAGGCCACCACTCACTACAATAGAATAACATGACTCAGGTTGCTTCTGCCGGAAATTGCCTCTACTTCTGCAATATGCATCATATCAGTCCAATTCAATATGGTCATCAACAGTTCATGTTGGCATTAGTCCATTGCAACACTTTACTTCATAGCTACGTTCTAGAGGCCCCTTTCCTGTGGTACCAGATCAAGTCTGTTGGAGGTCGTGGCTTAAATACTTGAAGGACATGGGTTTCCCTGTGCATAGTCCAGAGAGGGGACCTCTCACCACCACTGAGTGGGCTGTCCCAACTTCACCAAACTACCACGAGTCTCCTGACCACGCCATGACCTCCAACAGTCTTGATCTGGTACCACAAGGAAGGGGCCTCTAGAACTTGGCATTAGTCCATTGCAACACTTTACTTCATAGCTAACATGAACTGTTGATGACCATATTGAATTGGACCGATATGATGCATGTTGCAGAAGTAGAGGCAAGTTCTGGCAGAAGCAACCTGAGTCATGTTGTTCCATTGATCTGAGTGGTGGCCTATAATTAGGTATCAAGAAGTGTACGAACTGGCTTGGTCAGGGGACTGGCGGTAGTTGGGTGATAGTGGGCCAGCCCACTCAGTGGTGGTGAGAGGTCCCCTCTCTGGACCATGCACAGGGAAACCCATGTCCTTCAAGTATTTAAGCCACGACCTCCAACAGACTTGATCTGGTACCACAGGAAAGGGGCCTCTAGAACTTAGCTATGAAGTAAAGTGTTGCAATGGACTAATGCCAACATGAACTGTTGATGACCATATTGAGTTGGACTGATATGATGCATGTTGTAGAAATAGAGGCAATTTCTGGCAGAAGCAACCTAAGTTATGTTGTTCCATTGATGTGAGTGGTGGCCTAAAATTAGGTAGCAAGAAGTGTGTGGACTGGTGTGGTCAGGGGACTGGTGGTAGTTTGGTGAAGTTGGGCCAGAGCACTCAGTGGTGGTGAGAGGTCACCTGTCTGGACCATGCACTGGGAAACCCATGTTCTTCAAGTATTTAAGCCACGACCTCCAATGGACTTGATCTGGCACCACAGGCAAGGGGCCCCTACAACGTAGCTTTGAAGTAAAATGTTCCAATGGACTAATGCCAACTATGCCAAACTGAACTGTTGCTGACCATATTGAATAGTACTGATATGATGCAAGTTGCTGAAGTGGATGCATGTTCCAGCAGAAGCAAACTGTTATTTCATTGGTGTGAGTGGTGGCCTATAACAAGGCCACAACCCCCTTCGGACCCAACCTAGTACCACAGGAATGGGGCCCTTACAACTTAGTTGTAAAGTTTAGTTGTGAAGTTGTGCTAGCCTTGTGACAAAGACCTAGATAGCCATGAAGTGTGAGCTGGAGCATGGACCTTGGGTTTCCAACCAGCCTTGATGGATCTAATGCATGTAGGCCCCTGACTTATCAACCACCAGTAGGGGGGGCTACTCTGTTCATCCATACGAATCCCATGTATTATATATGTGGCTCAGGAAGCTTACTGTCAAATATTTGTATCCAAGGACAGAGACTATCCCAGCTAGGGATCCAGAGATCATAGCACCGAACGGAGTCAACATCATCTCTGCGGACGTGCCAACTGCAACACCACCTGCCAATGCAGCGTTCTGAATATGGACCTGTGAAAAAAAAAAAAATAATAATAATAAAAAATAATAATAATAATAATAAGCATTCATGTAAATAACTTTACTTGCCGAAATATTTGTAGTTCAGTCCAGCCAGTCTTGTGATTTGCACATTTCTTACCATACTAGAGGACCAGGACAGGGACACCGCTATTACCTGCTGGAGTCCTGCATCTTCCCCTCTCTCTACCCCGCCTCCTTACTGCTTATTGGACAATGAATGAGCACCAAGTGTCTGAGCTTTCCTCCTCCTCCTCCTGGAGGCAGACCCAATACCCTCCCATCCAATGCCTGAACGCATCAGACCGGCCACATTTTGGAGCCGATTGGTCTGCAATACAGACCACTTATGCAGGCCATAGATGGGTCGAAAACCGGCCGTTTTTTTTTTTTAAAACGAAAAATCGGTCGTTCAATAGGCCAACGTTACCACCAACAGTAAAAAAAATCGGCCAATTTTCGTCCCGTCTATGGCCGGCATTTAATTACTTCTGTCCCTGCAGAGAGCCCCGCTATTATATTTGACATGAAAGTCTTGAGGTTGCAACAATGTATCTATTTGTATCCATTTCAGATACAGATGTTTTTATTCAGATACAAATAGATATATTGTTGCAACCGCAATACGTTTTCATGTCAAATGTAATAGCGGACTGGAATTCTTTTTCTCCTCCTTCTTCTTCTTCTTCTTTTTCTTCCTCTTCTTTTTCTTCTTCTGCTTCTTTTTTCTTCTTCTTCTTCTTCTCTTTTTTTCTTCTTCTTTTTCTTCTCCTTCTTCTTTTTCTTCTTCTTCTACTTTTTTCTTCTTCTTTTTCTTCCTCTTCTCCTTCTTTTTCTTCTTCTTCTCCTTTTTTCTTTTGCTTTTTCTTCTTTTCTTTTTCTTCTTCTTCTTCTACTTTTCTTCCTCTTTTTTCTTCTTTTTCTTTTTCTTCTACTTCTTCTACTTTGTCTTCTTTTTTTTCTCCTTCTTCTTCTTCTTTTTCTTCTTCTGCCTCTTTTTCTTCTTCTTTTTCTTGCAGGTCACAGCTCATGCGCAGATTTTTTATCGGTAAAAAGATCGGCTGATTTGCCCATCATTGCCGCGAAAATTGGCCGATCGGCAAAATCGGCCGATTGTTTTCCAACTTTACCGATAAAAAAAATTTGCCAAAATCCAGAAAAACAGACGACCAATTAACTCATTACCGGTGTGAAAATCGGCCGATTTTTTCTTTGGATGAAAAATCGGCCAATTTTCAACCCATCTATGGCCTGCATAAGAGTCTGATTTGTGCTGTAGGTAATATCAAGATATTTTTCAGGGGTTTTGAAGGCTTTTGAAGTACTTTCAATTGTATTTCAAAACTGACCTCCAGCCTTCCCTCCGGTCTTGCCCAGTTGTACCGGCTCCTCTCCTGGACTGAAATGTCTCACTCTGACTTCACTGCACACTGTGAGCTTCTCACAATGTGCATTAGAAGCTGCATCCGGTCAGGCAAAAAAAACACACAAAATCCCAAAAATATAAACATCCAATTTGCAGTGAGCATGGGATGTAGTTTGCTCTGGCTCAACGTCATGAGGGTCTGTGTTATTTGGAGGGAGCTCTGTGGTGGGGTGCGATTTGGGGGCTCCCTGATGGAAGGATTCTGTGGTGATGGGAGGACTCATGTATAGGGGGTCTTTAATGTTTAGGAGCATCATGGATGATGAGGGACTCTCCTGTACAGGGGGCTTCTGATGTATAAAAGGGGTTCTGATGTGAGGGGGTGTCTCTGATTTGAATGGGGACCCCTGACACAAAGGGGGGATCTCTGACATGGTGTGGGGACTCTTATGTGATGAGTAGGGGGATTTTAGAGTAGAAGCAGGACCTCTGATGTGACAAGAGGACGTCTGATGTGATTGGGGGGGGGTCTCTTATGTGATGGGGGACCTCTGATGTGAAGGTAGGACACTGATGTGACTGAGGACCTCTGACGTGATGGGGGGACCTCTGATGTGATGGGAGGACCTCTGATGTATAAAGAAGGTTCTGATGTGATGGGGTGCCTTTGATTTGAATAGGGACCCCTGACACAAAGAGGGGGACTCTGATATTAAGGGAGGATCTCTGACATGGTGTGAGAACTTATATATGATGGGGGGGATGAAGGTAGGACACTGATTAGATGGTAGGACACTGATGTGATTGAGGACCTTTGACCAGATAGGGGACTTCTGATGTGATGGGGGGACCTATGATGTGAAGGTAGGACACTGATGTGATTGAGAACTTCTGATGTGATGGGGAACCTCTGATGTAATGGGAGGACCTCTGGTGTATAAAGAAGGTTCTGATGTGAGGGGGTGCCTTTGATTTGAATGGGGACCTCTGACACAAAGGGGGGGGGGGACTCTGATAAAATGAAGAGCCTCGAATGTTAATGGAGGATCTCTGACATGGTGTAGGGACTTATATATGATGGGAGACCTCTGACGTGATGGGGGAAAATCTGATATGCTGGAGGACGTCTGACGTGATGGGGGACGCCTGACCTGATGGGGGATGCCTGGTGTGATGGAGGCCTGCGCTGTGAAGGTATGACACTGATGTGATTGAGGACCTTTTGACTGGATAGGGGACTTCTGATGTGACGGGTGGACCTATGATGTGAAGGTAGGACACTAATGTGATTGAGGACCTCTGATGTGATGGGGAACCTCTGATGTAATGGGAGGACCTCTGATGTATAAAGAAGGTTCTGATGTGATGGGTTGCCTTTGATTTGAATGGGAACCCCTGACACAAAGGGGGGGAACTCTGATAAGATGAGGGGCCTCTGATGAGAAGAGAGGATCTCTGACATGGTGGCTGGGATGGGGGGAACCTTCAATGTAATGTGGGGACCTCTGATGTGATGGGAGAGCTCTGACATGATGGGTGAACCTCTGACATGATGGGCGAACCTCTGCTCTGATGTGATGAAGGACCTCTAATGTGATCGTGGGTCTCTGATGTGAAGAGGAGACCTCTGGCATGATGTGAGCCCTCTGATGTGATGGTGGCACCTTTGATATGATGAGGGGGCCCCTGACATGATGTGAGCCCTCTGATGTGATGGTGGCACCTTTGATACGATGAGGTGGCCCCTGACATAAAGTGACACCTTTGACATGATGTGGGGCCTCTGATGTAATAGTGGACCTCTGACATGATGGGGGGTCCTCTAATGCGAAGGGGATGTCATCAAATCAGTTGTGTGCATTGTCCCAGGCTCAGGTTTTCTATTGATAGGTAACATTGACATGTTTTACATTTCAGACTGGGGTGCCTCCAAATTTTGCCTACATTTAACGAGTGCCACCACGGAACAAAGGTTGAGAAATGCATCTTCAATGGAGTGAAGTACCGCCATTAGTTTTTGCTGGTTGGTCATCCATTTGGGCTGCTCACCATATCAAGCTTTCCTTCACCATTCAGCAAAGAGGAGAAGGCGAACGTGGCCAGCGTACAGGCGGCCAGGGAGTAGTAGGTGTTCAACACCGTCCGATGCTGGTCGTCACCATGAGCTGTGACGGCGGAGTTGAAGCTGGGCCAGAACATCCACAGGTAGATGGTTCCTAGATTGAACATTTAAAGGGTCATATTTCGATATTCTAAACACACAATTTATACCGTAGATCAGAATATTTACATTTCATGAGACTGACTTTTTAATTTTTTTTTTCAAAATTTGGCATCATTTTTACAAAAGTTATATGTTTGTTCCTGTAGCCTTGATGAAAGGGGAGTAGTGTTGCCAGTGAAACGCATTGGCTGTTTTGCGCGTTTACAACTACTTGTCCGCTAGGGGGCGCTGTTCATCAGGTTTCAATGAAATAATCATTCATGTATCTAATAGTCTCTATCTACTTATCATAAATTTATTATGATTTCAAAACTTCATTTTAAACTTGTAAAAGTAAATATATCAGAAACCTCGAAAATTCAAACTGAGCTTATTGTGAAAAATGCTTAAAGTATATCTAAAGCTTAAAATTTTGTTTTTTTTTTAAATTTAGAAAGCGATGGGAAATCCAACATTCTACAGCTGTCACCAGATCTGGAAATACAGGAAAAGCTTTCAGTGACAAGAGGATGGAGAGATTTCCTCTCACTTCCTGTTGTGTCTCCATGACAGGAAGTGAAGGGGTATCTACCCAATGGGGGAAAGAGCAAAAGAAAACACCTGGAAGGGGTTCTAAGCATTCCTTACATTATCTAAAACAAAAAAAAAAGTTGGGCTTTAGAGATACTTAATCGAGCCAAAAGGATTGGTACTTTCAGGAATATAAGCAGCTGAAATTATGTGCAAATCGTCTCCCAGCCACCCCACATCCCTTCCCAATCCCACCCCTAACATCTTGGCTTCCCTGTTGATCAGCTGGGCAAACCAAAAAATTAAAAGGGCAGGAAACAGTGAGCAAAACACTGAAACAAAGCGTAATAGTAGAGGAGGGACTAAATACCCTCCCAGCAAGCAGCATCAGGTGGAGACTGCTGGGAGGGTATTTAGTCCTCTATTATTATACTTCACTTTAGTGTTTTGCCCTGCTAGCCAGAAACTGCTTGGTATTTATCCTGCTCTTGCTTTTGCCCTGCATCCTGTACCCTGCTGCCTCCTACCTGTTCCCCTTGCCCCTGATCCCAGTCCTGTTTTCTCCCTCTCGCATCTCCAGTTTCACCCTGTTGACCTGTGTTCCTCATTTTGTATATTTTAGTTAGCTTGTTAGGTATTTTGCCTTTGGGTTATGGTACACTTGTATCCAGGGGCGGACTGACCATTTGGAAACTCGGGCACTTGCCCGAGGGACCGGGGTCAGTAGGGGGCCCCATGAGATGCCCCTGGTACCTTTTTCATAGGCTTTTTTGAGTTTGTGCAAGGACACAGGGGCCCATGATCCCCTATTGCCCAGGGGCCCCATGAGTTGTCAGTCCATCCCTGCTTGTATCTTTACATTTGCTGTGTTTTCTGTTTCCTGGTGTTTGGATGGATTTTGGTTTCACTGTAAATAAATCTTGCTTTAAATATATATAGTCTGGTCTCAGACGCCTGATGGTCGCGATAAAGATCTGGCCATCCCTGATGTTGATTCCCGATAGGTTACTTTTTTGGCCACTAATTGTGGAAAAGGCGAATGAACTGTTGATATCATCCCCAGCCTCTGCCACATACACACGCTATAGAGCCAGTTGTTGGTAGAAGCCAATTGACCTGCCTATAAATGGTGTTTTTACTGGAGGAGGCTGGAGAAACTGGATGACAGCTATACAAATATCTGTGTCCCTCACTAGGTAGACTCTTCATCTTTATTTTTATTGGTGACCATTGTCACCAGAATGGAAAGTGAGGGGGAAACCAAAAAGAGTTGTCTCTATAACAGGGGCGGACTGACAACTCATGGGGCCCCCCGGGCAATAGGGGATCATGGGGCCCCTGTGTCCTTGCCCAAACTCAAAAAAGCCTATGAAAAAGGTACCAGGGGCATCTCATGGGGCCCCCTACTGACCCCGGGCCCTCGGGCAGTGCCCGAGTTTCCAAATGGTCAGTCCACGCCTGCTCTAGAACAAAACATGAGGGGGAATCTTCAAACTGAGAAAGGATCGGTAGGACAAACAAGGCTTCCTTTAGGTGATATCATCTTGCTATATCTATGCAAATATAAAAAACATACTCAATGTGGATAATACCCTTGAGGGCACTTGGGACCAGGGGCGGACTGACCATTTGGAAACTCTGGCAGTGCCCGAGGGCCCGGGGTCAGTAGGGGGCCCCATGAGATGCCCCTGGTACCTTTTTCATAGGTTTTTTTTGAGTTTGGACAAGGACACAGGGGCCCCATGATCCCCTATTGCCCGGGGGCCCCATGAGTTGTCAGTCCGCCCCTGCTTAGGACTCCGGTGCTACAAGACAACCATGCCAACTACTGTGCCAGGAAAGCCAGCATGTACCTACCAATCATTGCAAAAAGGTCAGAGTGGTACATTGACCCCTCCCGGTGGCGGCTCTTGTCCAGGTGTGGCCTGTAAAGCACCCGTGAGACCACCAGGCCAAAATACGCTCCAAATGTATGAATGGTCATAGATCCACCAGCATCTTTGGCCTAGGGAAAAAAAAAACAGAAAAATAACAGGAAGAAATATATATTTAATAGGGTAAATCGCCCGCCCATAAAGTTAAGAAAGTTCTGTGAAAACCATTCATGATTTTGAAAGTCTACTGAACCAGCCAATGACAAGAGAGGAATTCAACAGTCTTAACAAATGGGAGTGTTTTATCTGGAGTATTCCTCAGGGGTGGGGAATTTTAGAAACCCCACCTACGCGCAACTCTCAACGTTCCCATTACACTTGCCTCAACGATGTTCAGTATAATAAACTCATTGATTCCAAAAAGCGTCACTTCAAAGAGGGTCATGACGATCAGCTGGAAAGGACTGGTTTTGCCAAGGACGGCTCCGAAGGAGATAAGGACGGCTCCAGTGCAGAAGTCCGCATTGATCATACTGCAATACAAAATACAGCATTACTCTGGCAACTTTCCATCACTTCCTGCCCCAGAGACACACAAAAAAAACACAAGAAAGAACCTCTCAAAAGTGGGAAGGTATCTCAATTTGAAGATTCCCCCTCATGTTTTGTTCAGGAGACAACTCTTTTTGGATTTCACCTCACTCTCCATTCTGGTGACAATGGTCACCAACAGGGGCGGGTTGACAACTCATGGTGCCCCCGGGCAATATGGGATCATGGGGCCCCTATGTCCTTGCCCACACTCAAAGCACACCCAAAAAAAGCCTATAAAAAAAAAAAAGGTACCAGGGGCATTTCATGGGGCCTCCTACTGACCCCGGGCCCTTGGGCAGTGCCCAAGTGTTTGAATGGTCAGTCCGCCCCTGGTCACCAATAAAGATAAAGATGGAGAGTATACCTAGTGAGGGACACAGATGACCATAGGAACTTGGCAGTTGTTGTAACCTCGGTAGGACAAACAAGGCTTTCTTTTGGTGATATCATCTTGCAACAATGTTTCAATCAACACCAGCCTCTGCCACATGCACACACATATAGAGCAAGTTGTTGGTAGAAGCCAATCAACCTACCTTTAAATGGTGTTATTACTGGAGGAGGCTAGAGAAACTGGATGTCAGCTATGCAAATATCTGTGTCCCTCACTAGGTAGACTCTCCATCTTTATTTTCATTGGTGACCATTGTCACCAGAATGGAGAGTGAGGGGAAATCCAAAAAGAGTTGTCTCTAGAACGGAACATGAGGGGGAGTCTTCAAATTAAAAAAACCTCGGTAGGTGTCAGGGTCCTGTCCACGGCAGAAGTTCTGGAAGATCTGGCATTTCTGCCAGTACTCTTCATGGACGATTTTTTTTTACTGTTGGTGGTAACGCCGGCCAATCGAATGACCTATTTTTTGTTTTTTCTATAAAAAAACAGCCGGTTTTTGACCCGTCTATGGCCTGCATTATACCAAATGTTTATTCCCACTGATGCCAGGAAAAATTCCACTCCTGCTGGTCACAGTCCGGTCCCCCTAAAGTCTGGAGGACAATAAACCTACCCCTTGTTTAGAAAGTTTGGGGAACTCTGTTCTAAAATGTCTGTGATAAGCCTGGCTACTTTATGTCATGATAGGCCAACACATTGTGCTTAATACAGGCACAATAAATAACCAGAGGTCACATAAATGATATCCTGGTCATAAATTCAGGAACTTGGGGTTTTCTTTTTATTTAAACACACTGGAGTGATAAAGATCTTGTGAAATTCCCTCCATATTGCAACAACTCAAAAGGTAAACAAGACTACAATGGAGTGGACCTTGATAAAGTCAGTTTTGTGCCAAGCACGTTGCAATAACGTTCTCTTTGTTGAGAACATCAGAGTGAATTTCAGACAAGGTGGCAGAACAGAGTAAACAAAGTTTTGTCTCTGCTGCTCGGCCAAATATCGACCCAGCTCAGGTGACCAAACTATGGATTCCCACCTCCCCCTCACCTCTCAATGCCAACGTGGATTTTGCCATCATGGAAGCCATGGAAAAAGCCTTGAATGAGCGTTGACCACTGGAGACCAAAGGCTGCGATCAGGAAATTGAACGCCACGCTGCTAAAACCGTAGCGTTTCAAGAAGGTCATCAGAAAACCGAAGCCGATAAAGATCATGGTGTGGACATCTTGGAAGCCTTTAAAAAAAACAATTAAAGATGGTAAGCCTGATGCCTAGAGAAGAGGCATGTTTCACAAGCTGGTCTGGAGAAGGGTTTCCACCTATTCTGGGAAAAAAGTCAGCCTCATAGTCTCTTTTCTATTAATGATATAGGTAGCTGGTCCTATTTTTATCAGAAAGACTAAGTTAGCAACGCTAGTCTGAAAGCAAAACAGCTTGCCAATTTACTTGAGTGGATATAGCAGCAGATTATGGGCACTAGAAGGCACACTTCTCTTTGCTATTTTGATTCTTCATCTATGGTTGGGCTTTTTTTTTCGCTGGAGCGATCGTTGCCCATCATCATCCCACGATTAACTGTTAGTAATCATTACACATATGGAACAATGGAGCAGAGCTATTATTCACAATTCTCCAAATTTGTATATGTTTCGCTATCACAAGAAGATTGTGCACCTAACCCCTCTCCAAAAAAGTTGAAAGGAGCCCAATACTGATTTTATGCCAACTTTATGCCCTGAAACTGCTATAAAAAGTAAAATAAAATAGCATGCTTCCTGACCCTCCCCCTTCCTTTTCAAATATGTAACTCTAAGTCAAAACTTTCTGTTCCCTCTATGGCAGCAATGGGCAAACTACGGCCCGCGGGCCGTATATGGCCCGGCGGACCTTTTAATCCGGCCCGCGGATACGTCGAGGGGGACAGATCCTCATAGGAGACAGATTTTCCGGAGCGGCGCGGGAAGACGGCGAGAGGAACGCGCGGAGCAAAGGTAAGTGAATTGACACGGGGGACTTAATATGGGGGATGAATTACTATATGGGGGATGAATTACTATATGGGGGATGAATTACTATATGGGGGTTGAATGACTATGGGGGATGAATTACTATATGGGGGATGAATTACTATATGGGGGTTGAATTACTATGGGGGATGAATTACTATATGGGGAATGAATTACTATATGGGGGTTGAATGACTATGGGGGATGAATTACTATGGGGGATGAATTACTATATGGGGGTTGAATTACTATGGGGGATGAATTACTATATGGGGGATAAATTACTATATGGGGGATAAACTACTATATGGGGGATGAATTACTACATGGGGGTTGAATTACTATGGGGGTTGAATTACTATATGGGGGATGAATTACTATATGGGGGATGAATTACTATGGAGGATGAATTACTATGGGGGATGAATTACTATATGGGGGTTGAATTACTATATGGGGGTTGAATTACTATGGGGGATGAATTACTATGGGGGATGAATTACTATATGGGGGATGAATTACTATGGGGGATGAATTACTATGAGGGATGAATTACTATATGGGGGATGAATTACTATGGGGGATGAATTACTATGGGGGATGAATTACTATATGGGAGATGAATTACTATATGGGGGATGAATTACTATATGGGGGATGAATTACTATGGGGGATGAATTACTATATGGGGGATGAATTACTATGGGGGATGAATTACTATATGGGGGATTAATTACTATGCTTACTATGGGGGAATATTACTATACTTACTATGGATGACACATACACATCATTCATGTACTCTTGGTCCGGCCCCCGGGTCCAATATATGAACCCATTGCGGCCCTCAAGTCAAAAAGTTTGCCCACCCCTGCTCTATGGCCAAAGGCTGGTTCTGGTACCTCCATGGCCAATGACTGGTTCTGTTCCATCCGTGGCCAATGGCTAGTCCTGTCTCCTCCGAAGCCAACGGCTGGTTCTGTTCCCTCCGTGGTCAACGGCTGGTTCTGTTCCTTTCATGGCCAACAGCTGGATCTACTCTCTCCATGGCCATTGGCTGGTTCTGTTCCCTCCATGGCCAATGGCTGGTCCTGTTCCCTCCGTGGCCAACGGCTGGTCCGGTTCCCTTCATGGCCAACGACTGGATCTGTTCCCTCCGTGGCCAACGGCTGGTCCTGTTCCCTTCATGGCCAACGACTGGATCTGTTCCCTCCATGGCCAATGACTGGATCTGTTCCCTCCATGGCCAACAACTGGATCTGTTCCCTCCATGGCCAACAACTGGATCTGTTCCCTCCATGGCCAACAACTGGATCTGTTCCCTCCATGGCCAATGACTGCATCTGTTCTCTCCATGGCCAACAACTGGATCTGTTCCCTCCATGGCCAATGACTGGATCTGTTCTCTCCATGGCTAACGACTGGATATGTTCCCTCCATGGCCAATGACTGGATCTGTTTCCTCTATGACCAATGACTGGTTCTGTCCTCTCCATGGCCAATGATTGGTTCGGTCTTCTGCATGGCCATAGCCAAAATCTTGTTCCCTGCATAGCCAAAAACTGGTTCTGCTAATCAAAGACTGCTTCCCTGTGGCCAAAATCTACGCAATAATAATTTTCTTAAAGCAAATGTGATTTCTGCTTAATTTGGCTCTAATCTTCATCTTATTTGACAACAGCTGGATCTATTCTCTCCATGGCCAATGGCTGGATCTATTCTCTCCATGGTCAATGACGGGATCTGTTCCCTCCATGGCCAACGACTGGATCTGTTCCCTCCATGGCCAATGATTGCATCTATTCTATCCATGGCCAACGGCTAGATCTATCCTCTTCGTGGCCAACAACTGGATCTATTCCCTCCATAGCCAACGACTGGATCTGTTCCCTCCATGGCCAATGACTGCATCTGTTCTCTCCATGGCCAACAACTGGATCTGTTCCCTCCATGGCCAATGACTGGATCTGTTCTCTCCATGGCTAACGACTGGATATGTTCCCTCCATGGCCAATGACTGGGTCTGTTTCCTCTATGACCAATGACTGGTTCTGTCTCCTCCATGGCCAGTGATTAGTTCTGTCTTCTCCATGACCATAGCCAAAATCTGGTTCCCTGCATAGCCACAAACTGGTTCTGCTAATCAAAGCCTGCTTCCTTCTGGTCAAAATCTATGCAACAATAATTTTCTTAAGGAAAATGTGATTTCTGCCTAATTCGGCTCCAATCTTCATCGTTTTTTACAACAGCTGGATCTATTCTCTCCATGGCCAATGACTGGATCTGTTCCCTCCATGGCTAATGACTGGATATGTTCCCTCCATGGCCAATGACTGGATATGTTCCCTCCATGGCCAATGACTGGATATGTTCCCTCCATGGCCAATGACTGGATATGTTCCCTCCATGGCCAACGACTGGATATGTTCCCTCCATGGCTAACGACTGGATATGTTCCCTCCGTGGCCAATGACTGGATCTGTTCCCGCCATGGCTGATGACTGGATCTGTTCCCTCCATGGCCATTGACTGGATATGTTCCCTCCATGGCCATTGACTGGATATGTTCCCTCTATGGCCAATGACTGGATCTGTTCCCTCCATGGCTAACGACTGGATATGTTCCCTCCATGGCCATTGACTGGATATGATCCCTCCATGGCCAAAGACTGGATATGTTCCCTCCATGGCTAATGACTTTATCGGTTCCCTCCATGGCCAACGACTGGATCTGTTCCCTCCTTGGCCAATGACTGAATCTGTTCCCTTAATAGTCAACAACTGGATCTGTTCCCTCCATGGCCAATGGCTGGTTCTGTTCTCTCCATGGCCAACGACTGGTTTTGTCCTCTCCATGGCCAATGACTGGCTCTGTTCTCTCCATGGTCAACGACTGGTTCTGTTCTCTCCATGGCCAAGGACTGGTTTTGTCCTCCCCATGGCCAACGACTGGTTCTGTTCTCTCCATGGCCAATGACTGGTTTTGTCCTCCCCATGGCCAACGACTAGACCTGTTTCCTCTATGACCAATGACTGATTCTGTCCCCTCCATGGCCAATGATTGGTTCTGTCTTCTCCATGGCCATAGCCAAAATCTGGTTCCCCACATAGCCAAAAACTGGTTCTGCTAATCAAAGCCTGCTCCCCTCTGGCCAAAATCTACGCAACATTAATTTCGTAAAGCAAAATGTGATTTCTGCCTAATCCGGCTCCGATCTTGATCTTATTTGACCCGGGACAGAATTGTTTTGGAGAAAACCTCTACAGATCGCTCTGTTTAATACACATCGAGTTTGTTCTCCCAGAAAGGACATTTTCAGTCCTCGGATGAGAGACCGAGACTAAAAGTCACTCAGGCAGAAAACTGCCAACGAGATGGAAAGTTACATCAGGCCGGAACTGTTCTCATCCTTCGCCCTTCACTGCATTTAAAAAACATTATAATAAAGAACGTAAGGAAGGAAAACATTGGCAGCAAAAACTCTGCATGTCTAGGGGCCAATCTGATATCATGTCTAGGGGCCAATCTGATATTTTTGTTTAATTTATTACAGGTATTTATATAGTGCCAAAAATGTACGCAGCGCTTTACATATGTACTGTACATGCACATCAGTCCCTGCCCAATGCAGGTTACAATGCCATACATACACATACTAGGGCCAATCTAGGCAGGAGCCACACCTTCATCACCTTCAGGGCCGGGACAAGGGGTGGGCAGGAAGGGCAGCCGCCCAGGGCTCATCAATAACATGGGGCCCTTACTGCACCCAAACTCTAGAACAGTGGTTAGTAAACAGGGCCAGGCTGTAGCTACTGCCGTAAAAATCAAGAAAATGACCACAAATGTGCAGTGCCAAATATGGACAACTGGTGAGAGGGAGCAGTGAGTGGGTCCAAGGCGGTGCACCCCTTCTACAGCACTAGGAAAGGGGAAGAGGGTGCGGTTTTGCATCCCTGCCCAGAACGCTGAACGAACCTGTCCCGGTACTGCTCACCTTCAAACCAGAGCTGTCTCCTGCAAAACCTCTTACTGGCCACAAGATGTCCTCAGTCCTCAGAGATGAATGACACCCAGTGTCACTCAACTGGGAACAGTGGGGAACAACTGAGTACAGGGTGTCATGGCCCCACCCCTGAGCAAGGCACTCTACATTCACAATGTATTGGTGCAGACAGAGGTGCACATGTCATTATCTCAGTGTTGCTCTTTGCATCATCTAGGACCACACACTCCTAGGACAAGACATAAAAAAGGATGTAGCTCATCCCATAACTGGCTGGAAGAACTAAAATAGTAAAAAAACAAAACAAAAAACCCAAAAGATAAAATGCAGCAAAAGGATAGCTCAAGGGGGAGGAGGCCACTGAGGGTGAGCCTGGTGCTGGAATTTAACGATCTGTCAAATCCATAGGCTTGCACTGTGCCCATATGGAAGAAAAATATATTTGAAATACTACAATTTTGGCCATATATATATATATATATATATATAAATATACACACACACATTGTATGTTAAAATGTGTTTTTATTACAAAATATATGAAGAAAATACATTTCAACATGTAGTGTATATGTGTATGTATGTATACTACATGTTGAAATGTGTTTTTTATATATTACAGAATATATGAAAAAAATCTTATTTTAAAAAATATATATTATTATTATTATTATACAGTATTTATTTATATATATTTTAAATATATTCTTCAGATTTATTTAAACATATAAAAAAGTCATTTTAACATATATTTTTACATAGATTTGTAAATGTATTCCAAAAATGTAGATATGTATTTTTAAAGACATACAGTATATTTCTTAAAAATATTTTTCATAAATTTTATAATGAAAATACATTTTATATATATATATATATATATATATATATATATATAAATACATATATATACTTCATGTTGAAATGCGTATATTTTGTAATAAAAACTCATTTGCGCCCTCTAGGGGGATGACTGGCAAATTTCTGTATTTAAATACGATTATGGAAAATATGGAAAAGCAAGCTTGTAAAGCAGTTTTCAGCTCATCAAAATTTACTTTAAAATACACCCAGCGATCATTTTAAAGGTGAGCAGTTTTGTGTAGAGTAATATTTTAATTGTTCTTTTTTTTTTTTTAAATCTCGCCCTCCGGCATGTGTCTGCGTATTTCTTTTTCAAGCCAGAAAGCGAGTTTTTCAGGTCCGGCCTGACAAGGTCTGGGAAATCCTAGATATATACATATATACTGCATGTTGAAATGTGTTTTTTATATATTACAAAATATATGAAAAATATAAAAAAAAAAATAAATAAATATTTTATTTTAAATATTTATTAAATATATTCTGCAGATTTTTTTAAACATAAAAAAGTAATTTTAACATATATTTGTAAATGCATTTAAAAATGTAGATTTGTATTTTTAAAGACACACAGTATATTTGAAATGTATTGTTAAAAATATTTTTCATAGATTTTGTAATGAAAATGTATTACTATATATATATATATATATATATATATATATATATAAATCTACATATATATACTGCAAATATTTTGAAATAAAAATGTACTTCAACAAACAGTGTATATATATATATTTATTGAAATATATTTTGAAATATAGTAAATACGGCCAAAATTGTAGTATTTCAAATATATGTCAATATATTTGGGAGAATATTTTTAAAATATATTTCAAATATATTTTTCTTCCACGTGGGTGAGAAGGAGCATTTGTACACAAAGATTAGGAAAAGTGTACATTCTCCACAGGAGTAGGAAGCTGAATGTGCAATCGTGTTCCGATTTTTTTTTTTGTCTTCCTTGCAGATGATTGGAAGTAATTTTTTTTTATTTATAACCTTCTCTAACCTGATCCAAATCAAATCATGCAGGAAAAACATGTACAAAATGTAATTTATAAAAAAAAAAGAAAAAAAAAAAAAGATTTCCCTTTCAATCAAAAGAGGGAGGAAAATACTCCAGCACAGGAATGGTTAATAATGGTGGTGTTTGCAAATTAAATGACTGCGCCCCCTAGGGGGATGACTGGCAAATTTCTATATTTAAATACGATTATGAAAAATATGGAAAAAGCAAACTTGTAAAGCAGTTTTCAGCTCATCGAAATTTACTTTAAAATACACCCAGCGATCATTTTAAAGGTGAGCAGTTTTGTGTAGAGTATTTTAATTGTTCTTTCTTTCTTTTTTAAATCTCGCCCTCCGGCATGTGTCTACATTCTTTCTTTTTCAAGCAGGAAGCGAGTTTTTCAGGTCCGGTGTCAAACACTCAGCTTGACAAGGTCTGTGAAATCCCACAGATGTTATTCACAGCTCTGAGGATGACAGACGAATGTGAATGTTGTTTTCCTTTCCATCACGATGACAGATCTGCAGATCCTCATACTGTACAGCAAAGCTGGAAACATGAGAAAGTGACAACCCCCAATAATGGTGTCATCAGAGTCCTTTATCACTGCCCTGTATGGCTGGAGGACTCCGCTCCTTCCTCTATAACTCTCCTCTCCTGAAATACTCTGCTCTGCTGGAGGACTCCGCTCCTTCCTCTATAACTCTCCTCTCCTGAAATACTCTGCACTGCTGGAGGACTCCGCTCCTTCCTCTATAACTCTCCTCTCCTGAAATACTCTGCGCTGCTGGAGGACTCCGCTCCTTCCTCTATAACTCCTCTCCTGAAATACTCTGCACTGCTGGAGGACTCCGCTCCTTCCTCTATAACTCCTCTCCTGAAATACTCTGCACTGCTGGAGGACTCCGCTCCTTCCTCTATAACTCTCCTCTCCTGAAATACTCTGCACTGCTGGAGGACTCCGCTCCTTCCTCTATAACTCTCCTCTCCTGAAATACTCTGCACTGCTGGAGGACTCCGCTCCTTCCTCTATAACTCCTCTCCTGAAATACTCTGCACTGCTGGAGGACTCCGCTCCTTCCTCTATAACTCCTCTCCTGAAATACTCTGCTCTGCTGGAGGACTCCGCTCCTTCCTCTATAACTCTCCTCTCCTGAAATACTCTGCGCTGCTGGAGGACTCCGCTCCTTCCTCTATAACTCTCCTCTCCTGAAATACTCTGCTCTGCTGGAGGACTCCGCTCCTTCCTCTATAACTCCTCTCCTGAAATACTCTGCGCTGCTGGAGGACTCCGCTCCTTCCTCTATAACTCTCCTCTCCTGAAATACTCTGCGCTGCTGGAGGACTCCGCTCCTTCCTCTATAACTCTCCTCTCCTGAAATACTCTGCTCTGCTGGAGGACTCCGCTCCTTCCTCTATAACTTTCCTCTCCTGAAATACTCTGCGCTGCTGGAGGACTCCTCTCCTTCCTCTATAACTCTCCTCTCCTGATATACTCTGCGCTGCTGGAGGACTCCGCTCCTTCCTCTATAACTCTCCTCTCCTGAAATACTCTGCTCTGCTGGAGGACTCCGCTCCTTCCTCTATAACTCTCCTCTCCTGAAATACTCTGCGCTGCTGGAGGACTCCGCTCCTTCCTCTATAACTCCTCTCCTGAAATACTCTGCACTGCTGGAGGACTCCGCTCCTTCCTCTATAACTCTCCTCTCCTGAAATACTCTGCACTGCTGGAGGACTCCGCTCCTTCCTCTATAACTCTCCTCTCCTGAAATACTCTGCACTGCTGGAGGACTCCGCTCCTTCCTCTATAACTCCTCTCCTGAAATACTCTGCACTGCTGGAGGACTCCGCTCCTTCCTCTATAACTCCTCTCCTGAAATACTCTGCTCTGCTGGAGGACTCCGCTCCTTCCTCTATAACTCTCCTCTCCTGAAATACTCTGCGCTGCTGGAGGACTCCGCTCCTTCCTCTATAACTCTCCTCTCCTGAAATACTCTGCGCTGCTGGAGGACTCCGCTCCTTCCTCTATAACTCCTCTCCTGAAATACTCTGCACTGCTGGAGGACTCCGCTCCTTCCTCTATAACTCTCCTCTCCTGAAATACTCTGCGCTGCTGGAGGACTCCTCTCCTTCCTCTATAACTCTCCTCTCCTGTAATACTCTGCGCTGCTGGAGGACTCCGCTCCTTCCTCTATAACTCTCCTCTCCTGATATACTCTGCTCTGCTGGAGGACTCCGCTCCTTCCTCTATACCTCTCCTGAAATACTCTGCGCTGCTGGAGGACTCCGCTCCTTCCTCTATAACTCTCCTCTCCTGAAATACTCTGCGCTGCTGGAGGACTCCGCTCCTTCCTCTATAACTCTCCTCTCCTGAAATACTCTGCACTGCTGGA
The DNA here is from genome assembly GCF_062004578.1 of Staurois parvus. Classification (NCBI taxonomy): domain Eukaryota; kingdom Metazoa; phylum Chordata; class Amphibia; order Anura; family Ranidae; genus Staurois; species Staurois parvus. The sequence continues at coordinate 304,866 of NW_028319310.1, read as the reverse complement.
GGACTCCGCTCCTTCCTCTATAACTCTCCTCTCCTGAAATACTCTGCGCTGCTGGAGGACTCCGCTCCTTCCTCTATAACTCTCCTCTCCTGAAATACTCTGCACTGCTGGAGGACTCCGCTCCTTCCTCTATACCTCTCCTGAAATACTCTGCGCTGCTGGAGGACTCCGCTCCTTCCTCTATAACTCTCCTCTCCTGAAATACTCTGCTCTGCTGGAGGACTCCGCTCCTTCCTCTATAACTCTCCTCTCCTGAAATACTCTGCTCTGCTGGAGGACTCCGCTCCTTCCTCTATAACTCTCCTCTCCTGAAATACTCTGCGCTGCTGGAGGACTCCGCTCCTTCCTCTATACCTCTCCTGAAATACTCTGCTCTGCTGGAGGACTCCGCTCCTTCCTCTATAACTCTCCTCTCCTGAAATACTCTGCTCTGCTGGAGGACTCCGCTCCTTCCTCTATAACTCCTCTCCTGAAATACTCTGCGCTGCTGGAGGACTCCGCTCCTTCCTCTATAACTCCTCTCCTGAAATACTTTGCACTGCTGGAGGACTCCGCTCCTTCCTCTATAACTCTCCTCTCCTGAAATACTCTGCGCTGCTGGAGGACTCCGCTCCTTCCTCTATAACTCTCCTCTCCTGAAATACTCTGCGCTGCTGGAGGACTCCGCTCCTTCCTCTATAACTCTCCTCTCCTGAAATACTCTGTGCTGCTGGAGGACTCCGCTCCTTCCTCTATAACTCCTCTCCTGAAATACTCTGCGCTGCTGGAGGACTCCGCTCCTTCCTCTATAACTCTCCTGAAATACTCTGCGCTGCTGGAGGACTCCGCTCCTTCCTCTATAACTCTCCTCTCCTGAAATACTTTGCACTGCTGGAGGACTCCGCTCCTTCCTCTATAACTCTCCTCTCCTGAAATACTCTGCTCTGCTGGAGGACTCCGCTCCTTCCTCTATAACTCTCCTCTCCTGAAATACTCTGCTCTGCTGGAGGACTCCGCTCCTTCCTCTATAACTCTCCTCTCCTGAAATACTCTGCGCTGCTGGAGGACTCCGCTCCTTCCTCTATACCTCTCCTGAAATACTCTGCGCTGCTGGAGGACTCCGCTCCTTCCTCTATAACTCTCCTCTCCTGAAATACTTTGCACTGCTGGAGGACTCCGCTCCTTCCTCTATAACTCTTCTCTCCTGAAATACTCTGCGCTGCTGGAGGACTCCGCTCCTTCCTCTATAACTCTCCTCTCCTGAAATACTCTGCGCTGCTGGAGGACTCCGCTCCTTCCTCTATAACTCTCCTCTCCTGAAATACTCTGCACTGCTGGAGGACTCCGCTCCTTCCTCTATAACTCCTCTCCTGAAATACTCTGCTCTGCTGGAGGACTCCGCTCCTTCCTCTATAACTCTCCTCTCCTGAAATACTCTGCACTGCTGGAGGACTCCGCTCCTTCCTCTATAACTCTCCTCTCCTGAAATACTCTGCTCTGCTGGAGGACTCCGCTCCTTCCTCTATAACTCCTCTCCTGAAATACTCTGCGCTGCTGGAGGACTCTGCTCCTTCCTCTATAACTCTCCTCTCCTGAAATACTTTGCACTGCTGGAGGACTCCGCTCCTTCCTCTATAACTCTCCTGAAATACTCTGCGCTGCTGGAGGACTCCGCTCCTTCCTCTATAACTCTCCTCTCCTGAAATACTCTGCCCTGCTGGAGGACTCCGCTCCTTCCTCTATAACTCCTCTCCTGAAATACTCTGCTCTGCTGGAGGACTCCGCTCCTTCCTCTATAACTCTCCTCTCCTGAAATACTCTGCTCTGCTGGAGGACTCCGCTCCTTCCTCTATAACTCCTCTCCTGAAATACTCTGCACTGCTGGAGGACTCCGCTCCTTCCTCTATAACTCTCCTCTCCTGAAATACTCTGCACTGCTGGAGGACTCCGCTCCTTCCTCTATAACTCTCCTCTCCTGAAATACTCTGCACTGCTGGAGGACTCCGCTCCTTCCTCTATAACTGTTTCCCTCTTTGAACCCCATTACACTCTTTATCCCATTAATGATTTCTCCCCTCCAGGATTATTCAGCTAATGATTGACTTGTGTCTCTAAAAGTGAATGTTCTGTTGAGCAGATCTCTAATCTAATAATTAGTAAAATACATTTATGTGGTGAGGAGAGGAGAGGGAAGAGAAGAGGAGAGGAGGGAAGAGGAGAGGAGGGAAGAGGAGAGGGAAGAGGAGAGGAGGGAAGAGGAGAGGGAAGAGGAGAGGAGAGGGAAGAGAAGAGGGAAGAGGGGAGGAGGGAAGAGGAGTGGAGAGGAGGGAAGAGGAGAGGAGGGAAGAGGAGAGGGGGGAAGAGGAGAGGGGGGAAGAGGAGAGGAGAGGAGGGAAGAGGAGAGGGAAGAGGAGAGGAGGGAAGAGGAGAGGGAGGAAGAGGAGAGGGAAGAGGAGAGGGAAGAGGAGAGGGAAGAGGAGAGGGAAGAGGAGAGGAGAGGGAAGAGAAGAGGAGGGAAGAGGAGAGGAGTGGAGAGGAAAGAGGAGAGGGAAGAGGAGAGGAGGGAAGAGGAGAGGGGGGAAGAGGAGAGGAGAGGAGGGAAGAGGAGAGGGAAGAGGAGAGGAGGGAAGAGGAGAGGGAAGAGGAGAGGGAAGAGGAGAGGAGAGGGAAGAGAAGAGGAGGGAAGAGGAGAGGAGTGGAGAGGAGGGAAGAGGAGAGGGAAGAGGAGAGGAGGGAAGAGGAGAGGAGAGGAGGGAAGAGGAGAGGGAAGAGGAGAGGAGAGGGCCGGGAGCTGCAACTGAACTCTACTATGTTTATAGTGAGTACAGAGATTACTTTTTATTGGAAAGGTGACCTTAGAGAGAGATTTGTGAACTTTGTATAATGACATGCTGGATGTATCATGTTTGATATAAAGAGAGACTGCCTCTAGTGGCCAAAGCAGACAGTACATGAGCAACCTTGTGTAGAGTTCCCAGGTCTGTACACCTGCTGTGCCCATTATGAGGGGTTCCCACCATCCCTGTGCTGAGTTCCCGGGTCTGTACACCTGCTGTACCCATTATGAGGGGTTCCCACCATCCCTGTGCTGAGTTCCCGGGTCTGTATGCCCGCTGTGCCCATTATGAGGGGATCCCACCATCCCTGTGCTGAGTTCCCGGGTCTGTACGCCCGCTGTGCCCATTATGAGGGGTTCCCACCATCCCTGTGCTGAGTTCCCGGGTCTGTACCCTCTCTGTGCCCATTATGAGGGGTTCCCACCATCCCTGTGCTGAGTTCCCAGGTCTGTACGCCCGCTGTGCCCATTATGAGGGGTTCCCACCATCCCTGTGCTGAGTTCCCGGGTCTGTACACCCGCCTTGCCCATTATGAGGGGTTCCCACCATCCCTGTGCTGAGTTCCCGGGTCTGCACAAGAACCGCAAGAAACACACTGACATCTCAAACACTCTTATCAGCCTTCTCAGCTATCTTTTACAAACTTCACACACACATACACACACTGTGTGTATATATATATATAATTATTACTATGTATGTACTTTAATTCTTAATAATTATGTATATAGTTGTATAAATGTGTCTATATTTACACAATTATATATGGTATATTGGATATTTATAAAAATGAACATATTCAATTATTATGCATAATAATAATAATAGTTTTGTGTTTTATATATACGTACATTACACACATATATATATATAATTTTTATTTTTTATTTATGTTGATATACATGGATATAAATATTTATCAAATCACATTTTATCAAATATTAATAATCCTAATAGAAGTAGTAAATATATATATATATTTACTACTAATATAATCATTAATATTTGATAAAATGTGATTTGATAAATATTTATATCCATGTATATCAACATAAATAAAAAAGAATTCAAGAAAAATGTAAAAAAAAAATATATATATATTTATTTCAGGCACATATATAGCGCCGTCAATTTACACAGCACTTTACATACAGTCATGGCCGAAATTGTTGGCACCCTTGATATTTTTCCTGAAAATCAAGTATTTCACACAAAAAAGGTATTGCATTAACACATGTTTTGCTATACACATGTTTATTCCCTTTGTATGTATTGGAACAAATATAAAACAGAGGCAGAAAAGCAAATATGACATAATGTCACACAAAACCCCAAAAATGGGCTGGACAAAAGTATTGGCACCCTTAACTTAATATTTGGTTGCACACCCTTTGGAAAACATAACTGAAATCAGTCGCTTCCTATAACCATCAATAAGCTTCTGACACCTCTCACCCGGAATTTTGGACCACTCTTCCTTTGCAAACAGCTCCAGGTCTCTCTTATTGGAAGGACACCTTTTCCCAACAGCAATTTTAAGATCTCTCCACAGGTGTTCAATGGGATTTAGATCTGGGCTCATTGCTGGCCACTTCAGAACTCTCCAGCGCTTCTTTGCCATCCATTTCTGAGTGCTTTTTGACGTATGTTTGGGGTCATTGTCCTGCTGGAAGACCCAGGATCTTGGACGCAAACCCAGCTTTCTGACACTGGGCCCTACAGTGCGACCCAAAATCCTTTGGTAATCCTCAGATTTCATGATGCCTTGCACACAGTCAAGGCACCCAGTGCCAGAGGCAGCAAAACAACCCCAAAACATCATTGAACCTCCACCATATTTTACCGTAGGTACTGTGTTTTGTTCTTTGTAGGCCTCATTCCATTTTCGGTAAACAGTAGAATGATGTGCTTTACCGAAAAGCTCTATCTTGGTCTCATCTGTCCACAAGACGTTTTCCCAGAAGGCTTTTGGCTTACTCAAGTACATTTTGGCAAACTGTAGTCTTGCTTTTTTATGTCTCTGTGTCAGCAGTGGGGTCCTCCTGGGTCTCCTGCCATAGCGTTTCATTTCATTTAAATGTCGACGGATAGTTCGCGCTGACACTGATGCTCCCTGAGCCTGCAGGACAGCTTGAATGTCTTTGGAACATGTTTGGGGCTGCTTATCCACCATCCGGACTATTCTGCGTTGCAATCTTTCATCAATTTTCCTCATCCGTCCACGACCAGGGAGATTAGCTACAGTGCCATGGGTTGCAAACTTCTTGATAATGTTGCGCACTGTGGACAAAGGCAAATCTAGTTCTCTGGAGATGGACTTGTAACCTTGAGATTGTTGATATTTTGCCACAATTTTGGTTCTCAGGTCCTCAGACAGTTCTCGTCTCCTCTTTCTGTTGTCCATGCTTAGTGTGGCACAGACAGACACACAATGCAAAGGTTAAGTGAACGTCTCTCCTTTTTATCTGCTTTCAGGTGTGATTTCTATATTGCCCACACCTGTTACTTGCCCCAGGTGAGTTTACAGGAGCATCACATGCTTGTAACATTCTTATTTATCCGCAGTTGTGAAAGGGTGCCAATACTTTTGTCCAGCCCATTTTTGGAGGTTTGTGTGACATTATGTCGAATTTGCTTTCTTTCCTCCCTTTTTTTGTTTTGTCCCAATACACACAAAGGGAATAAACATGTGTATAGCAAAACATGTGTTAATGCAATACGTTTCGTGAGAAATACATGATTTCCTGGAGAAATATCAAGGGTGCCAACAATTTCGGCCATGACTGTATATATTGTACATTCACATCAGTCTCTAACCCTCAAGGGGTGTACAATCTAAGGTCCCTAACCCTCAAGGGGCGTACAATCTAAGGTCCCTAACCCTCAAGGGGCGTACAATCTAAGGTCCCTAACCCTCAAGGGGCGTACAATCTAAGGCCCCTAACCCTCAAGGGGGGTACAATCTAAGGTCCCTAACCCTCAAGGGGCTTACAATCTAAGGTCCCTAACCCTCAAGGGGTGTACGATCTAAGGTCCCTAACCCTCAAAGGGGGTACAATCTAAGGTCCCTAACCCTCAAGGGGTGTACGATCTAAGGTCCCTAACCCTCAAGGGGTGTACAATCTAAGGTCCCTAACCCTCGAGGGGCGTACAATCTAAGGTCCCTAACCCTCGAGGGGCGTACAATCTAAGGTCCCTAACCCTCGAGGGGCGTACAATCTAAGGTCCCTAACCCTCGAGGGGCGTACAATCTAAGATCCCTAACCCTCAAGGGGCGTACAATCTAAGGTCCCTAACCCTCAAGGGGCGTACAATCTAAGGTCCCTAACCCTCAAGGGGGGTACAATCTAAGGTCCCTAACTCACATTCATACATACACATACTAGGGCCAATTTAGACAGGAGCCAATTAACCTACTAGAATGTCTTTGGAATATGGGAGGAAACCCACCCAGGCACAGGGAGAACATGCAAACTCCAGGCAGGAGGTGCCGTAGCTGGGATTTGAACCAACGACCCGAGTACTGCCAGGAGGAAGTCCTAACCACTAAGCCACTGTGCCGCCCAGACTAATTAACCATTTAATTTATTTTTTATGTATTTTTTAGTTATGTTGATATCCATGGATATAAGTATTTATCAAATCAGATTTATCAAATATTGATAATTATAATAATAACAACAATAATACCTCGACTACTACTAATGTGGAAATAAAAATTATTAGTAATAATAAATTATATTTGCTATTATTAATTTTATTTAATATTCGATCTACATGTATCTAATAAAATCAATTAATTAATTATCATTAATGAAAATAATTATTAGAAATTATTATGAATGATAATAATTTATTATATAAAGATACAATTATATATCCAATATTATTAATAATTTTCTTTAATAAAATATAATATATATAATTTAATATATATTTACTATTATTACTATGAAATTGTATCCACACGCAGGATAATTACCATTATTAATAATACCGGAATATATTTCTATAGAAATGATTATATACGGTAAATATAGATATAAATATATATAAGGCAAGATTTGTTTTCTTTTTTGCACGTGTTAATGTTTGTTATGCCACCCAGTAAGATCGGCTGCGTTTGGGCAAGTCTTTGCCATGAATGGGCCACTAAATCTTCCATGACACTTGTTATGTAATGCAACCCAAAGCGACGCCCTCCCCGCATAACTCCCGCCAGCCGGTAGGTCCCGTGATTCAGACATTACATTTACCCCGCGGGATTTTCATTTTTTTCATGTATTGTCATGTTTTTGACACTCAGCAGTCTTCTGCTCCTCCGTCCCGCCAATCTCTGTACTCCGCTCACTACCCTGCAGGTGTCATGGCAGAAATGTCTCTAATTGAACATTTTTGGTCTCATAGCAGCTGCGACCTCGGTGTCCCGGGCGATGAGCAGATCAGCGGCACCAATCGGTAGAGCAGACGTTCTGAGGCATTGACTGCGGCACAGCTGCTTGAAGCCCCCGCAATAACACGCCGCAACCACAAGCATTGCACGCGGCTGCAAGGAGCTGGCCAAGTGTCCCCCTTCCCCTGTAACCCCTACCACGTCCACAAAGCATCGCGGCCCCCCACGTACAACCCCCTACAACCCCACATACAACCCCGTACATCCCTGCGTACAACCCCACGTACAACCCCGTACAACCCCGCGTACAACCCCCCCGTACAACCCCAATACAACCCCCGCGTACAACCCCCTACAACCCCGCGTACAACCCTGCGTACAACCCCGTACAACTCCGCGTACAACCCCCTACAACCCCGCGTACAACCCCACATACAACCCCGTACAACTCCGCGTACAACCCCCCGTACAACCCCCTACAACCCCGCGTACAACCCCCTACAACCCCGCGTACAACCCCCTACAACCCCACGTACAACCCCCTACAACCCCACGTACAACCCTGCGTACAACCCCCATATAACCCCGCGTACAACCCTGTACCACCCTGTATAACCCCCTGTACAACCCCCCGTACAACCCCGCGTACAACCCCCCGTACAACCCTGCATATAACCCTTTACAACCCTGCGTACAACCCCATACCACCCCGTACAACCCCCTGTACAACCCCCCGTACAACCCCGCGTACAACCCTGCATATAACCCTGTACAACCCTGCGTACAACCCCGCGTACAATCCCGACCACCTCTGCAGCTGAAGGGGGTAGCGGATGAGGGGCGGTAAAAATGCGCATAGGAACACGCTGCCGTTTGCAGATACCTGTGGGTGATGGGTGCCCCTTGCAAACATGCGTGCGTTCACAATCAGCCAATTTCGCAGTACTGTGAGGTTGGGTGCGCATTTTGTGCATTCGGCAACCCATTGAAATGAATGGGCTCTCATAAACGCACCAGGCGAGGAACCGCACTTGTGAACTGGTCCCGATTCCTGGTTGTCTCCGCCCCCTACCCGCCTCTTAGCACCGTCCCTTGGCTCCACCCCCTACCCACCTCCGAGTACCGCCCCTTTTAGAGAAAACAAAACCAAATAACAGTTTATGGTGCCAAGTCTTTTGTATGGAATTTGTTAATGATAAAAAAATAGAGAAGTAAAATAGATCTCTCCCTGCGGCAACAAAATTATTATGCAAATTCTATTGAAGTGTCACAAAGATGAAACATTTTGTTTTTCAGTGTAACTCATGGATGGCATTGTGTGTCAGGGCTCTTTTGATCACTGAAAACAATCTCAGACACCTGTGATAATTAGATTGGCCGGTGAGCCCAATTGAAGGAAAAACTACTAAAGGAGGGCGTTCCACATTATTAAGCAGAGCACCATTTTCAAGCAATACGGGGAAGAAAAAGGATCTCTCTGCTGCCGAAAAGAGTGAAATAGTTCGATGCCTTGGACGAGGGATGAAAACATTCGATATTTCACGAAAACTTCAGCATGAAGAGATTTGTGGCTGATTCAGAGCACAGACGGGTTGGTGCAGATAAAGGCACATTGAGGAAGATTTCTGCCAGATCCATGCATCGGATCAAGAGAGCCTGTTCACTGATGAGTGCCGTGCAACCCTGGATGGTCCAGATGGATGGAGTAGTGGATGGTTGGTGGACGGCCACGCTGTTCCAACAAGGCTGCGATGTCAGCAAGGCGGTGGTGGAGTCATGTTTTGGAGTCCTCCAGAGTCTTGCAACTGTGCATAAACCTTCTATTCGGCCACCACTAACCAATGCTCACAAGCAGAAACGGAAAAAATACATGAAGACGAATTTTCAAACAGTCCTGTTCACTGATGAGTGCCGTGCAACCCTGGATGGTCCAGATGGATGGAGTAGTGGATGGTTGGTGGACGGCCACGCTGTTCCAACAAGGCTGCGACATCAGCAAGGCGGTGGTGGAGTCATGTTTTGGAGTCTTCCAGAGTCTTGCAACTGTGCATAAACCTTCTATTCGGCCACCAATAACCAATGCTCACACGCAGAAACGGCTGCATTGGGCAGAAAAATACATGAAGACTAATTTTCAAACAGTCCTGTTCACTGATGAGCGCCGTGCAACCCTGGATGGTCCAGATGGATGGAGTAGTGGATGGTTGGTGGACCACCACCCTGTTCCAACAAGGCTGTGAGGTCAGCAAGGCGGTGGTGGAGTCACGTTTTGGGCCGGAATCATGGGAACAGAGCTGGTCGGCCCCTTTAGAGCCCCCGAAGGTATAAAGATGACCTCTGCAAAGTATGTGGAGTTTATGACTGACCACTTTCTTCCCTGGTAGTGGATGGTCGGTGGATGGCCACCCTGTTCCAACAAGGCTGTGACGTCAGCAAGGCGGTGGTGGAGTCATGTTTTGGGCCGGAATCATGGGAACAGAGCTGGTCGGCCCCTTTAGGGTCCCCGAAGGTGTAAAGATGCCCTCTGCAAAGTATGTGGAGTTTATGACTGACCACTTTCTTCCCTGGTACAGAAGGGACCCCGCACTAACCACAAGCATTGCACGTGGCCGTAATAAAATCATCTTCATGCATGACAATGCACCATCTCATGCTGCAAAGAATACCTCTGCATCAATGGCTGCTATGGGGATAAAAGGAGAGAAAGTCACGGTGTGGCCTCCATCCTCCCCTGACCTCAATCCTATTGAGAACCTTTGGAGCATCCTCAAGCAAAAGATCTATGAGGGTGGGAGGCAGTTTACATCCAAACAGCAGCTCTGGGAGGCTATTCTGACATCTTGCAAACAAATTCAAGCAGAAACTGTCCAAAAACTCCCAAGTTCAATGGATGCGAGACTTGTGATCTGCTATCAGATAAGGGCTCCTATGTTACAATGTAACGTGACCAGTTCAAATGTTTACAAAGTTACAATGTTGGGAAAAGTTTGATTGAAATAGCTTTTGATTTCAGTAAATCTGCTGCAAACACAACAAATGACAATTTTCAGTTCTTTACAACCTATAAAGTGTTTTGAAACTTCCTGTGCGGAATAATTTGGAACAAAAATCCTGTTATCATTAGGAGGTTTGTTCAATAAAATGTGAATTGTACTCTTATAGTTGTCACCTGAGAATTCTGCCGACTTATTTACATCAATTATTGAGGGAAATGAGAAAAATATCATTTGCATAATACTTTGGAACACGGTGTAGATCCCCCCAGCAGTAATAGATCCCTCCTAACAACAACAGATCCCCCAGAAACAATAGATCTTCCTAGTTACAAGAGAGCCCACCCTGCAACAATAGCTCCCCCAACAACAACAGATCCCTCCCTGTAACAACAGATCCCCCACAACAACAGATTCCTCCCCGCAACAATAGATCCCTTCCCACAACAATAGATCCCTTCCTGCAACAACAGATCCCTCCCCACAACAATAGATCCCTTCCTGCAACAACGGATCCCTCCCCACAACAACAGATCCCTCCCTGCAACAATAGATCCCTTCCTGCAACACGGATCCCTCCCCACAACAACAGATCCCTCCCCGCAACAATAGATTCCCCGCAACAACAGATCCCTCCCCGCAACAACAGATCCCTCCCCGCAGCAATAGATTCCCCCACAACAGATCCCCCCCGCAACAACAGATCCCCGCAACAATAGATTCCCCCGCAACAGATCCCTCCCCGCAACAACAGATCCCCACAACAATAGATTCCCACACAACAGATCCCTCCCCACAACAACAGATCCCCACAACAATAGATTCCCCTGCAACAGATCCCCCCCTGCAACAGATCCCTCCCCGCAACAACAGATCCCTCCCCACAACAACAGATCCCTCCCCGCAACAACAGATCCCTCCCCACAACAACAGATCCCTCCCCGCAACAACAGATTCAACCGCAACAGATCCCTCCCCACAACAACAGATCCCCGCAACAATAGATTCCCCTGCAACAGATCCCTCCCCGCAACAACAGATCCCCGCAACAATAGATTCCCCCACAACAAATCCCTCCCCGCAACAACAGATACCTCCCCACAACAATAGATCCCTCCCCACAACAATAGATCCCTTCCTGCAACAACAGATCCCTCCCCGCAACAATAGATCCCCTCCTGCAACAACAGATCCCTCCCCGCAACAACAGATCCCCACAACAATAGATTCCCCCGCAACAGATCCCTCCCCGCAACAACAGATCTCCACAACAATAGATTCCTCCGCAACAGATCCCTCCCTGCAACAACAGATCCCCGCAACAGATCCCTCCCCGCAACAACAGATCCCTGCAACAACAGATCCCTGCAACAGATCCCTGCCCGCAACAACAGACCCCCCACAACAACAGATCCCTCCCCGCAACAACAGATCCCTCCCCGCAACAACAGATCCCTCCCCACAACAACAGATCCCTCCCCGCAACAACAGATCCCTCCCCGCAACAACAGATCCCTTCCTGCAACAACAGATCCCTTCCTGCAATAACAGATCCCTCCCCGCAACAACAGATCCCTCCCCGCAACAATAGATCCCTGCCTGCAACAAGAGATTACTTCCTGCAACATCAGACCCCCCAAAAAACAAAAGACTCCCTAGCAATAATAGACCCCTCAACAACAGATCCGCCCTGTGGAAGTGGAGGGGAGCGGATGAGGCGCCCTAAGTCCGGTTCACACTGGCAGTCTGGATGCGTTTCTGTATGAGCGTTTTTGACGCTTTCTGGTGCTTTTTTAATGTATTTTTTACATGTTCCAGTTCCTTTTTTCCCCTCTCCTTTTCTGCAATGTAAATACAGACGTGCATTTTTGATGCGTTTTGGTGCGTTCCGCTGCATTTGTTATGCGTTTTGGTGCATTCCATTGCGTTTTTGATGCGTTTTGGTGTTTTTGATACATTTTGGTGTGTTCTGGTGCGCTTTTAATGCGTTTTGATGCATTTTGATGCGTTTTGGTGTGTTTTTGATACATTTTGGTGCGTTCTGGTGCGCTTTTAATGCGTTTTGATGCATTTTGATGCGTTTTGGTGTGTTTTTTATGCATTTTGGTGCATTCTGGTGCATTTTTAATGCATTTTGGGACATTCTTGTGCGTTTTGGTGCATGCTGGTATGTTTTTAATGCATTTTGGTGCATTCTGGTGTATTTTTAATGCATTTTGGTGTGTTTTTAATGCGTTTCGGTGCGTTTTGGTGCATTTTTTATGTGTTTTACCACGTTCCAGTGCAGTTCTGTGCAGGAAAAATGCCGCCTGTTCTACTTTCTTTTCTGCATCTGGAGCTGCAAGCGCTGATGGGATCTATGACACCGACCACCATATCCCCGACTTTCTGTGCATTTTGGATGCAGAAAAAAACGCAACTGAAACGCACGTCGTGTGAACCGGCCCTAATGCCGGCCATACACGGGTCGAAATTCGACCAATTTTTCATCTGAAAATCGAACCTAAGAACAAATCGGCCGATTTTTGCTCTGTTAATGGGTCAATGGCACCGGCCGATTTTCGTGGCTCCTCCCCTTTTCGGTGATTGGGGCATGCTAGAAAATTCATGAAAAACGACCGATTTTCAACTCCACGATCGTACGATCGTTTTTCTGAAAAGAATATGCACATGAGCTGTGACCTGGAAGGCACGGAAGTCTCGTCTGTTATATGGGGGGAACTTTATGACGATTTTCAAAATCATTGATGGCGCCATCGGATTACCGAGCGAATAACGTTTTCGGTTTTCGGAACAAAAAATCGTTCAGAATTTGACCCGTGTATGGCCTGCGTTAGTCTAGGTTCACACCCGAGCATTTTGCAGAAACGCACTGCAGCCCGTTAACCGCTTCCCCTCCGCCCTATAGAAGATGTACTGCTACAGGGCGGCACGGGTGCGCATTTCTGGGTAGGGGGCGTGGCTGGCTGTCAATCACAGGATCCCAGCCAATGGTTAGGCGCCGGGTGATTTCCGAGGGTCTCTAATGAGGTGGAGGACTGAGCTGTGTAGCTCCGGCACAGCCATCCAGACCAGTGTGAGTACAGTGAAGCACACAGACCCCGCCCCCATAGTAAAACTGCACACATTTAACCCTTTGATCACTCCAGATGTTAACCCCTTCCTGCCCAGTGCCACTAATAATGTTGGTGCTTTTTATTAGCTCTGATCACTGTATTGGTGTCACTGAGGATGTATTGGTGTCACTGGGGATGTATTGGTGTCACCGGGGATGTATTGGTGTCACCGGGGATGTTTTGGTGTCACTGGAGATGTATTGGTGTCACTAGAGATCTATTGGTGTCACTGGAGATGTATTGGTGTCACTAGAGATGTATTGGTGTCACCGGAGATGTATTGGTGTCACTAGAGATGTATTGGTGTCACCGGGGATGTATTCGTGTCACTGGGGATGTATTCGTGTCACTAGAGATGTATTGGTGTTACCGGAGATCTATTGGTGTCACTAGAGATGTATTGGTGTCACCAGAGATGTATTGGTGTCACTGGGGATGTATTCGTGTCACTGGGGATGTATTCGTGTCACTGGGGATGTATTGGTGTCACCAGAGATCTATTGGTGTCACTAGAGATGTATTGGTGTCACCAGAGATGTATTGGTGTCACTGTAGATGTATTTGTGTCACCGGGGATGTATTGGTGTCACTGGAGATGTATTGGTGTCACTGGGGATGTATTGGTGTCACTGGGGATGTATTCGTGTTACCGGAGATGTATTGGTGTCACTAGAGATGTATTGGTGTCACCGGGGATGTATTGGTGTCACTGGAGATGTATTGGTGTCACTGGGGATGTATTGGTGTCACTGGGGATGTATTCGTGTTACCGGAGATGTATTGGTGTCACTAGAGATGTATTGGTGTCACCGGGGATGTATTGGTGTCACTAGAGATGTATTGGTGTCACCGGGGATGTATTGGTGTCACTAGAGATGTATTGGTGTCACCGGAGATGTCAGTGACACCAAGTCATTTCCCTCCCAGTGTCAGAATGTCCGCCGCAGTCCCGCTATAAATCACTGATCGCCACCATTACTAGTAACAAAAAATCCCAGTATCTATACAGCCATTTGTAGTCGCTATAACTTTCCCGTAAAACGATTAATTTCCACGTATCGGGATTTTGTTTTTGTCCCAGAATACATTTTGGCCGAAATTTCTGACGAGATGATTTTTTATATTTTTTTACCTGATGTGTTTTCTAGCAAAAAGTCCAAAATATTGTTTTTTTTTTCATAGCGCAAAATAATGAAATTGCACGGGAGATCGAATACCACCAAAAGAACGATCTATTCGTGGGAAAGGAAGGACATAAATCTCATTTGGGGGCGTCGTCGTACGACCGCGCAATTGTCAGTTAAAGGAACGCAGCTATCAACCATGAACTGATTGGGTTCTAATGGATTGGATCGATTGTCACTCTAGGGTCACCATGCAATCTGTACAATCTCCTTTAGATCGACCATCAACTGATCGGATACACATTGATTGGATCGATTCCCAGATTGTATAGTGTATGGCCGCTGTAGAGTCGCCATACAATCTATAAAATCTTCTTTAGATCGACCATCAACCGATCTGATACTAGATGATTGGATTGATTTGGTTTTTTGCACGCCCAGATTGTATCGTGTATTGCTGCTGCAGGGTCACCATACAATCTCCTTTAGATCGACCATCAACCAATCGGACACCAATTGATTGGATCGATTCGTTTTTTGCATGCCCAGATTGTATAGTGTATTACCACTCTAGGGTCACCATACAATCTCCTTTAGATCGACCATTAACCAATTAGATACTAATTGATTGGATCGATTCGTTTTTTGCATGCCCAGATTGTATACTGTATAGCCACTGTAGGGTTGCCATACAATCTGTACAATCTCCTTTAGATCGACCATCAACCGATTGGATACTCATTGATTGGATTGATTCCCAGATTGTATAGCGTATGGCCGCTGTAGGGTCACCATACAATCTCCTTTAGATCGACCATCAACCGATCAGATACTCATTGATTGGATTGATTCCTTTTATGCACGCCCAGATTGTATAGTGTATAGCCACTGTAGGGTCGTCATACAATCTGTACAATCTCCTTTTGATCGACCATCAACCAATCGGATACTCATTGATTGGATCGATTCCCAGATTGTATAGTGTATTACCACTCTAGGGTCACCATACAATCTCCTTTAGATCGACCATCAACTGATCAGATACTCATTGATTGGATCGATTCCTTTTTGCACGCCCAGATTGTATTGTGTATGGCTGCTGTAGGGTCACCATACAATCTCCTTTAGATCGACCATCAACCAATTGGATACCAATTGATTGGATCGATTCATTTTTTTGCACGCCCAGATTGTATCGTGTATGGCCAGACTTTGCCGAGATTCCTTCTCCTTTCCTCTGGTGTCACCCGGACAGGAAGTGAAGGAAATCTCTCACCTGGGGACCCCGCTTGTAGCCCTCCCCCCCCCCCCTCCCATGGCAGTGGTGGCCACTTACTGGGGTATCGGTAGTAGAAGTCGTTGTCGGCGTCGGTGGTGCTGGCGTTGAGTCGGCGGTGCCAGGCGTTGGCGTCGGTCTCGTGGTCGTAGCGGACGAAGACGGCGAAGAGGACGATGGTGGCGGCTTGGAGCAGCAGGCAGACGACGGGGAGTTTGACCCTCATGCTGGTGGCGTGGTTGGCCATGTCGGGAAGAAGTCGCTGTGAGTGTGGATCTCCTCCCGGGAAGACATTGAATCTTATGGCAGAGCTCAGCCCCGCCCCCTCACCAGGACTCTCCTGTGTGCAACGCCCTCCCTCCCCACCCGCCTGCGACTCCCCATCCAAAGGTCTCCTCACATCGAAAACGGGACAATCAGGACAATCAGGACAATCGCACGTTCTGCTCCTCGCCGCGCAGCTGTCGTCTCCGCCGTTAAAGCGACAAACGCAGCAAAAAAAAAAAGTAGTCGATCAGGAAAAATGTGCGACAATGTGAGAACGGCGATTGTTGTTAACCCCTTCAAGGGACACAACCGGAGCAAAGAGCCCCCCCCCCCCCGGTCACACTGAGTGCGACTTGGCATGCGATTCGCTCGTCCGCCATTACCGGTGCGACTTCCGACTCGGAGACGCACCGATTTCTAAAGTAGTGCATGCGTTACTGTTGGTGCGATTTACGGGGAGATCCGCGTCAGACGTCCTGCAGATCGCACCTGAAATCGCAGTGATACGGCCGGGCACTACGTCACGGGGCGCAGCGCTGCGATTTTGGAAGACTTTATTGCGACGCCGACATTGACATTCATTAGATGCGATTACAATTCCCAAATCACACCTGAAATCGCACCGATACGACCGCTGCGATTTTGCGTGATTTGTGTGCGATTTCTGAAGACTTTATTGCGACTTGTGAAGATTTTCAATGATTTCTTGTAATTCGCAGTGAGGTTTCCATTATACAGGAACTACTCCAGAAATCGCACTGCAGCAACTCGCACCGGTATGACCTACGTCACCGATCACAGCGCTGCGATTTTGCATGAATTGTGCGCCATTTCTGAAGACTTTATTGCGACTTGTGAAGATTTTCAACGATTTCTTGCAATTCACAGTGCGATTTCCATTATATTCTATGAATGTGAAATCGCAACAAAAAAGTCACGTGAGAACTACTCCAGCAAATCGCACGGGTAGACACTGACATTCCCATTCATTAGATGTGATTTCAATTCACAAATCGCACCTGAAATCGCACCGGTATGACCTACGTCGCCGATCACAGCGCTGCGATTTCGGAAGACTTTATTGCAACACCGACATTGACATTCATTAGATGTGATTTCAATCCCCAAATCGCACCTGAAATCGCACCGGTATGACCTACGTCACCGATCACAGCGCTGCGATTTCGGAAGACTTTATTGCGACGCCGTCATTGACATTCATTAGATGTGATTTCAATCCCCAAATCGCACCGGTACGACCTACATTGCCAACCACACCGCTGCGATTTTGCGTGATTTGTGTGCGATTTCTGAAGACTTTATTGCGACTTGTGAAGATTTTCAACAATTTCTTACCATTCGCAGTGCGATTTCCATGATATTCTTTGAATGTGAAATCGCAACAAAAAAGTAATGCAAGGACTACTTCAGTAATCGCACTGCAGCAAATCGCATGTTAAGACGCTGACATTCCCATTCATTAGATGTGATTTCAATTCCCAAATCGCACCTAAAATCACACCGGTATGACCTACATCACTGATCACAGCGCTGCGATTTTGCGTGAATTGTGTGCGATTTCTGAAGACTTTATTGCGACTTGTGAAGATTTGCAACAATTTCTTGCCATTCACAGTGCGATTTCCATTATATTCTATGAATGTGAAATCGCAACAAAAAAGTCACGCAAGAACTACTTCAGCAAATCGCACGGGTAGACACTGACATTCCCATTCATTAGATGTGATTTCAATCCCCAAATCGCACCTGAAATCACAGTGATATGACCGGGCGCTTTGTCACGGGGCGCACCGCTGCGATTTCGGAAGACTTTATTGCGACGCCGACATTGACATTCATTAGATGTGATTTCAATCCCCAAATCGCACCTGAAATCGCACCGATATGACCTACGTCGCCGATCACAGCGCTGCGATTTCGGAAGACTTTATTGCAACACCGACATTGACATTCATTAGATGTGATTTCAATCCCCAAATCGCACCTGAAATCACACCGGTATGACCTACGTCGCTGATCACACCGCTGCGATTTTGCATGAATTGTGTGCATTTTCTGAAGACTTTATTGCGACTTGTGAAGATTTGCAACGATTTTTTGTAATTCGCAGTGCGATTTCCATTCTATTCTATTCTATTCTATGTATGTAAAATCGCAACAAAAAAGTCACACAAGAACTACTTCAGAAATCGCACGGGTAGACACAGACATTCCCATTCATTAGATGCGATTTCAATCCCCAAATCGCACCTGAAATCGCACCGGTATGACCTACGTTGCCGATCACAGCACTGCGATTTTGCATGAATTGTGTGCGACTTGTGAAGATTTCCAACAATTTCTTGTAATTCGCAGTGCGATTTCCATTATATTCTATGAATGTGAAATCGCAATAAAAAAGTCACACAAGGATTACTTCAGAGATCGCACTGCAATGCAAGAACTACTTCAGAAATCGCAGGTTAAGACGCCAACATTTACATTCATTAGATGCGATTACAATTCCCAAATTGCACCTGAAATCGCATCGGTATGACCTACGTCACCGACCACACTGCTGCGATTTTGCGTGATTTGACTTTATTGCGACTTGATGCGATTACAATTGCCAAATGACACCTGAAATCGTACCGTTACGACCGCTGCAATTTTGCGTGATTTGTGTGCGATTTCTGAAGACTTTATTGCGACTTGTGAAGATTTGCAACAATTTCTTACCATTCACAGTGCGATTTCCATGATATTCTTTGAATATGAAATCGCAACAAAAAAGTCACGCAAGGATTACTTCAGAGATCGCACTGCAGCAAATCGCATGTTAAGACGCTGACATTCCCATTCATTAGATGTGATTTCAATTCCCAAATCGCACCTGAAATTCACCGGTATGACCTACATCACCGATCACAGCGCTGCAATTTTGCGTGATTTGTGTGCGATTTCTGAAGACTTTATTGCAACTTGTGAAGATTTTCAACAATTTCTTGTAATTCGCAGTGCAATTTCTATTCTATTCTATTATATTCTATGAATGTGAAATCGCAACAAATAAGTAATGCAAGAACTACTTCAGCAAATCGCACGTTAAGACGCCAACCTTCCCATTCATTAGATGTGATTTCAATTCCCAAATTGCACCTGAAATCGCATCGGTATGACCTACGTCACCGACCACACTGCTGCGATTTTGCGTGATTTGACTTTATTGCGACTTGTGAAGATTTTCAATGATTTCTTGTAATTCGCAGTGCGATTTCCATTATATTCTATGAATGTGAAATCGCAACAAAAAAGTCATGCAAGAACACATCTCATGAATGTAAATGTCGGTGTCGCAATAAAGTCTTCCGAAATTGCAGCGATGCGACCCGTGACATAGCGCCCGGTCATACCGGTGCGATTTCAGGTGCGATTTGTGAATTGAAATTGCATCTAATGAATGTGAATGTCGGCGTCTTAACATGCGATTGGCTGCAGCACGATTTCTAAAGTAGTTCTTGTGCAACTTTTTCTGCAGTTTTGTTGCGATTTCGCATTCATAAAATATCATAGAAATCGCACTGCAAATGGCAAGAAATCGCTGAAAATCTTCACAAGGAGCAATAAAGTCTTCAGAAATCGCACTGAAATAGCGCACAAATCACGCAAAATCGCAGCAGTGTGACCAATGACATGGTGCACAGTCATACCGGTGCAATTTCAGGTGCGATTTCAATTCCCAAATCGCACCTGAAATCGCACCGGTATGAATCACATCTACTGAATGGGAATGTCAACGTCTTAACGTGCGATTTGCTGCAGTGCGATTTCTAAAGTAGCTCTGGCATGACTTTTTCTGCAGTTTTGTTGTGATTTCACATACATAGAATATCATGAAAATCGCACTGCGAATGGCGAGAAATTGTTGAAAATCTTCATGTCGCAATAAAGTCTTCAGAAATCGCACTGAAATCACACACAAATCATGCAAAATCGCAACGGTGTGATCAGTGATGAAGGTCATACCGGTGCAATTTCAGGTGCGATTTGGGAATTGAAATCGCAGCTGAAATCGCATCTAATGAATGTGAACATCGGTGTCTTAACGTGCAATTTGCTGCGGCACGTTTTCTGAAGAAGCTCTGGCATGACTTTTTCTGCAGTTTTGCTGCGATTTCACATTCATAGCATATCATGGAAATCGCACTGCGAATGGCGAGAAATTGTTGAAAATCTTCACAAGTCGCAATAAAATTTTCAAAAATCGCACCTAAAAGCACGCTGAAATGGCACACAAATCGCACAAAATTGTACCGGTGTGACTGGTGATGTAGTACCTGGTTATACCGGTGTGATTTCAGGTGCAATTTGGGAATTGAAATCGCACCTGAAATATCATTTAATGAATGTGAATGTCGGCGTCTTAACATGCGATTTGCTGCGGTGCGATTTCTGAAGTAGTTCTGGCATGACTTTTTTGTTGCGATTTCACATTCATAGAATATAATGGAAATCGCACCGAAAATGGCAAGAAATGGTTTAAAATCTTCCCAAGTCGCAATAAAGTCTTCAGAAATCTCACTGAAATCGCACACAAATCACGCAAAATCGCAGCGGTGTGACCGGTGACGTAGGTCATTCCAGTGCGATTTCAGGTGTGATTTGGGAATTGAAATCGCACCTGAAATCTTCACAATTTGCAATAAAGTCTTCAGAAATCGCACCTGAAATTGCGATTTTCGGTTCACACCTATGCAGTTTGCGTTTGATCCGTTTCTGCGGTGCTTTTTGTGATGCGTTTTGCGTTTCTGCACATGCGTTTTTCACGCATTTTTAATTTCTATGGGTTTTTTTTTTCCAACTTGTCGCTAGGCAGATTAGCACGAAAAATGCATCAAAAACGTGTCAAAAACACATAAAAAACGCACATGCATTTCTGCAGCATCTCCGTCTATTGAACCAAAAAGCAATGTTTTGCGTTTAAAGAAAGTCCCCGACCCTCTCCAAAAAAAATAATCGCACTGCCGTGAAAATGCAGAGATGTGAACGTAGGAAATCAGGTTAAGTGGACTGCTGTGCGTTTCTGTAAAATGCAAAACGCACCGCAAAATGCTAGACTGAGGGCCGGTTCACACTCCATGCGTTTCAGTTGCGTTTTTTCTGCATCCAAACCGCACAGAAAGGACCCTTCCCTGATGCCAAGACTCATGATGGGGGTAAGGTCCACCTTGCCAAAAAAGCCCAACGGACCCCGATCCACATAGGGCCACATATCCTCCCCCTAGACTCCA
This sequence comes from Staurois parvus, assembly GCF_062004578.1. Taxonomy (NCBI): domain Eukaryota; kingdom Metazoa; phylum Chordata; class Amphibia; order Anura; family Ranidae; genus Staurois; species Staurois parvus. The sequence goes on along the minus strand of NW_028319310.1, from coordinate 283,590 downwards.
GGATAGGGCCACATATCCTCCCCCTAGACATCAGGGTAGGGCCACATATCCTCCCCCTAGTCATCAGGGTAGGGCCACATATCCTCCCCCTAGACTCCAGGATAGGGCCACATATCCTCCCCCTAGACGTCAGGGTAGGGCCACATATCCTCCCCCTAGACGTCGGGGCAGGGCCACATATCCTCCCCCTAGACTTCGGGGTAGGGCCACATATCCTCCCCCTAGACGTCAGGGTAGGGCCACATATCCTCCCCCTAGACGTCAGGGTAGGGCCACATATCCTCCCCCTAGACGTCGGGGTAGGGCCACATATCCTCCCCCTAGACGTCGGGGTAGGGCCACATATCCTCCCCCTAGACGTCAGGGTAGGGCCACATATCCTCCACCTAGACATCAGGGTAGGGCCACATATCCTCCCCCTAGACATCAGGGAAGGGCCACATATCCTCCTCCTAGACATCAGGGTAGGGCCACATATCCTCCCCCTAGACATCAGGGTAGGGCCACATATCCTCCCCCTAGACATCAAGGTAGGGCCACATATCCTCCCCCTAGACATCAGGGTAGGGCCACATATCCTCCACCTAGACGTCAGGGTAGGGCCACATATCCTCCCCCTAGACGTCAGGGTAGGGCCACATATCCTCCCCCTAGACGTCGGGGCAGGGCCACATATCCTCCCCCTAGACTTCGGGGTAGGGCCACATATCCTCCCCCTAGACGTCAGGGTAGGGCCACATATCCTCCCCCTAGACGTCAGGGTAGGGCCACATATCCTCCCCCTAGACGTCGGGGTAGGGCCACATATCCTCCCCCTAGACGTCGGGGTAGGGCCACATATCCTCCCCCTAGACGTCAGGGTAGGGCCACATATCCTCCACCTAGACATCAGGGAAGGGCCACATATCCTCCTCCTAGACATCAGGGTAGGGCCACATATCCTCCCCCTAGACATCAGGGTAGGGCCACATATCCTCCCCCTAGACATCAAGGTAGGGCCACATATCCTCCCCCTAGACATCAGGGTAGGGCCACATATCCTCCACCTAGACGTCAGGGTAGGGCCACATATCCTCCCCCTAGACGTCGGGGTAGGGCCACATATCCTCCCCCTAGACGTCGGGGTAGGGCCACATATCCTCCCCCTAGACGTCGAGGTAGGGCCACATATCCTCCCCCTAGACGTCGGGGTAGGGCCACATATCCTCCCCCTAGACGTCAGGGTAGGGCCACATATCCTCCCCCTAGACGTCGGGGTAGGGCCACATATCCTCCCCCTAGACGTCAGGGTAGGGCCACATATCCTCCCCCTAGACGTCAGGGTAGGGCCACATATCCTCCACCTAGACATCAGGGAAGGGCCACATATCCTCCTCCTAGACATCAGGGTAGGGCCACATATCCTCCCCCTAGACATCAGGGTAGGGCCACATATCCTCCCCCTAGACATCAGGGTAGGGCCACATATCCTCCACCTAGACATCAGGGTAGGGCCACATATCCTCCCCCTAGACGTCAGGGTAGGGCCACATATCCTCCCCCTAGACATCAGGGTAGGGCCACATATCCTCCCCCTAGACGTCAGGGTAGGGCCACATATCCTCCCCCTAGACATCAGGGTAGGGCCACATATCCTCCCCCTAGACGTCAGAGTAGGGCCACATATCCTCCCCCTAGACGTCGAGGTAGGGCCACATATCCTCCCCCTAGACATCAGGGTAGGGCCACATATCCTCCCCCTAGACATCAGGGTAGGGCCACATATCCTCCTCCTAGACATCAGGGTAGGGCCACATATCCTCCACCTAGACATCAGGGTAGGGCCACATATCCTCCCCCTAGACGTCAGGGTAGGGCCACATATCCTCCCAATAGACGTAAGGGTAGGGCCACATATCCTCCACCTAGACATCAGGGTAGGGCCACATATCCTCCCCCTAGACGTCAGGGTAGGGCCACATATCCTCCCCCTAGACGTCAGGGTAGGGCCACATATCCTCCCCCTAGACGTCGAGGTAGGGCCACATATCCTCCCCCTAGACATCAGGGTAGGGCCACATATCCTCCCCCTAGACATCAGGGTAGGGCCACATATCCTCCCCCTAGACATCAGGGTAGGGCCACATATCCTCCTCCTAGACATCAGGGTAGGGCCACATATCCTCCCCCTAGACATCAGGGTAGGGCCACATATCCTCCCCCTAGACATCAGGGAAGGGCCACATATCCTCCACCTAGACATCAGGGTAGGGCCACATTGCAAAGAGTCATTTTTATGGTCGCATGTCAGCTTTGAGCAGATGGAAAAGCGTTTTTTTGGACGGTCCAGCGTTCCTATGACACCTTCTTCCCACCACTGACCAATCCGGAGGTCACACACGACAAACACGTCTTTCATTGGTGCAGCACGAGGATCTTTCACCTCTGCGTCTCTCCATCATGTGACATTCCAGATCTATCCGGAGCCGCTTCCTTCACGTTAACGATCATTTAATATCCTCATCAAAGTCGCCAAGAAAATGGAACGGTTCGCATTGAAACATTTTCATTCCGCTCAGTAACGCCTCGCGCGCCTTCGCTGTCACAAATCATCCCATACTTTGCCTAAGGTGTTGATTTCCTAGGCTCCATCTAGTGGCCATAATGTGGTATTTCCACCATTGAGCTATATCAGGAAAGTACCACATTGGGGCCATTAGATGGCGCTGACTATCACAGAAAATAGGGAAAATATGGGACTTTTCGGGACAACTGAACCTCTAGGTGAAGGTTACTGTCATGGCTACAGCATACAGAGACGTGGACCAAATCCAGGTAGTAAACCTGTTTGTACAGGAGACTCCATATTAGAAGATTGTGGCAATCGTAAAAGCTCTAGCCAGGACCGCTGCCAAGGACGAGACAGATGTTCACGAGAGACTGATAACGAGAATTTCCGGTTGGCAAACAGCAGAGTGATAAGGACAAGATCAGCATCTAAAGGGGGGGGGGGGGGGGAATTGTTTATATATATACAGTTGTGTTCAGAATAATAGCCGTCAGACATCACTAACCGGATCAATCACTGTTTTTGGTAGAAATGATATTTCTACATGGCAAATAATTTCCTAGCAGGTGTAGTAGAGTCATAGAAATCCAACAGACCCGACAGTCATGACATGCATGCTGCTGATTCTGTGTCATTGAATCACTCATTGAAAGGGGCGTGTTCAAAATAATCGCCGTGTGGCGTTCTATTAGTGAGGTCATTCATTCTTTGAAAAACAGGTGGCAATTATTGCCCTTATTTAAGGAAGGAAGGCAGCAAATGTTGGACATGCTGGTTACAGTGCATTTCTCTCTGAAATTCTGAGGAAAATGGGTCGTTCCAGACATTGTTCAGAAGAACAGCGTACCGCGATTAAAAAGTTGATTGGAGAGGGGAAACATAGAAAGAAGTGCAGAAAATGATCGGCTGCTCAGCTAAAATGATCGCAAATGCTTTAACCACTTGCCGCCCTGCCACTGTAGAAATACGGTGGCACGGGCAGGCAAAACCACGTTTTAAAATGTGTGTTTTGTAGACAGATAGGGGGCGCGCGCGAGGCGCGCCGCCGCCCTATCTGTGCCACAGATCACCGTCGCGGATGTCAGTCGCCGGGTCACAGCCAGTCTTTACCGGCTGTTTTCCGGCGATCGGCGGCAAACAGTGACAGAGAGCACAGCTGCAGTAGCTGTGCTGTCTGTCACTTCCCTGACAGCTCGAGGACGAGCTGATCGAGAAAGAACAGTTTCTCTCTCTCGATCAGCCTTGTCCCGTTCAGCACACACCCCGCCCCGCCCCCTAGTAAAACACTTCCCTCACTCAGATAACCCTTCCCTGCAAAATAAAATTAACCCCTTCCTCCCCAGTGCCATTAGTACAGTGTCAGTGTTTTTTTTTTGTACTGATCACTGTATTGGTGTCACTGGGGATGTCAGTGACCCCAATGTCAGAATGTCCGCCGCAGTCCCGCCATAAGTCACTGATCGCCGCCATTATTAGTATAAAGAAAAAAACTAAAAAATGTCCGCCGCAGTCCCGCCATAAGTCGCTGATCGCCGCCATAAGTCGCTGATCGCTGCCATTATTAGTATAAAAAAAAACTAAAAAATGTCCGCCGCAGTCCCGCCATAAGTCGCTGATCGCCGCCATAAGTCACTGATCGCCGCCATAAGTCGCTGATCGCCGCCATAAGTCGCTGGTCGCCGCCATAAGTCGCTGGTCGCCGCCATAAGTCACTGATCGCCGCCATAAGTCTCTGATCGCCGCCATAAGTCAGTACAGTGTCAGTGTTTTTTTTTTTGTACTGATCACTGTATTGGTGTCACTGGGGATGTCAGTGACCCCAATGTCAGAATGTCCGCCGCAGTCCCGCCATAAGTCGCTGATCGCCGCCATAAGTCACTGATCGCCGCCATAAGTCGCTGATCGCCGCCATAAGTCGCTGGTCGCCGCCATAAGTCGCTGGTCGCCGCCATAAGTCACTGATCGCCGCCATAAGTCTCTGATCGCCGCCATAAGTCAGTACAGTGTCAGTGTTTTTTTTTTTGTACTGATCACTGTATTGGTGTCACTGGGGATGTCAGTGACCCCAATGTCAGAATGTCCACCGCAGTCCCGCCATAAGTCACTGATCGCCGCCATTATTAGTATAAAGAAAAAAACTAAAAAATGTCCGCCGCAGTCCCGCCATAAGTCGCTGATCGCCGCCATAAGTCACTGATCGCCGCCATAAGTCACTGATCGCCGCCATAAGTCGCTGATCGCTGCCATTATTAGTATAAAAAAAAACTAAAAAATGTCCGCCGCAGTCCCGCCATAAGTCGCTGATCGCCGCCATAAGTCGCTGATCGCCGCCATAAGTCGCTGGTCGCCGCCATAAGTCGCTGATCACCGCCATAAGTCAGTACAGTGTCAGTGTTTTTTTTTTTGTACTGATCACTGTATTGGTGTCACTGGGGATGTCAGTGACCCCAATGTCAGAATGTCCGCCGCAGTCCCGCCATAAGTTGCTGATCGCCGCCATAAGTCACTGATCGCCGCCATAAGTCACTGATCGCCGCCATAAGTCGCTGATCGCTGCCATTATTAGTATAAAAAAAAACAAAAAAATGTCCGCCGCAGTCCCGCCATAAGTTACTGATCGCCGCCATAAGTCACTGATCGCCGCCATAAGTCACCGATCGCCGCCATAAGTCGCTGATCGCCGCCATAAGTCACTGATTGCCGCCATTATTAGTATAAAAAAAAACCTAAAAAATGTCCGCCGCAGTCCCGCCATAAGTCGCTGATCACTGCCATAAGTCACTGATCGCCGCCATAAGTCTCTGATCGCCGTCATAAGTCGCTGGTCGCTGCCATAAGTCGCTGATTGCCGCCATAAGTTACTGATCGCCGCCATAAGTCACTGATCGCCGCCATTATTAGTATAAAAAAAAACTAAAAAATGTCCGCCGCAGTCCCGCCATAAGTCACTGATCGCCGCCATAAGTCGCTGATCGCCGCTATAAGTCACCGATTGCTGCCATTATTAGTATAAAAAAAAAAACTAAAAAATGTCCGCCGCAGTCCCGCCATAAGTCGCTGATCGCCGCCATAAGTCACTGATCGCCGCCATAAGTCGCTGATCGCTGCCATAAGTCGCTGATTGCCGCCAAAAGTCGCTGATCGCCGCCATAAGTCACTGATCGCCGCCATAAGTCGCTGATCGCCGCCATAAGTCGCTGGTTGCCGCCATAAGTCACTGATCGCCGCCATAAGTCTCTGATCGCCGCCATTATTAGTATAAAAAAACCCCTAAAAATCCCAGTATCTTTCCCGCCATTTGTAAACGCTATAACTTTCACGTAAACCAATTAATTTACACGTATTGGGATTTTTTTTAGCAAAGACATGTCGCAGAATACATTTTGGCAGAAATTTATGACTAAATTTGATTTTTGCATTTTTTTTTACTGGACATGTTTTATAGCAAAAAGTCCAAAATATTGTTTTTTTTTCCTCAAAATTGTCAGCCTTTTTTTTATAGCGCAAAAAATAAAAACTGCACAGGCGATCAAATACCACCGAAAGAAAGCTCAATTTGTGGGGAAAAAAGGATGTAAATTTCATTTATGTACCGTATTGCATGACCGCGCAATTGTCTGTTAAACTAGCGCAGCGCTGTATAGCAGAAAAATGGCGTAAATTGCAGTATCTATACCATAGTTTGTAGACGCTATAACTTCACACAAAGCGATCAATATACACTTATTGGGATTTTTTTTACCAAAAACATGGAGCAGAATACATTTTGGCCTAAATTTATAACCAACTTTGAGTTTACTATATATTTTTTATAGCTGAAAGTAAAAAATATAGTTTTTCTTCAAAATTTTTGGCTTTTTTTTGTTTATAGCGTGAAAAATAAAAAGCGCACAGGTGATCAAATACCACCGAAAGAAAGCTCTATTTGTGTGAAAAAAAGGACGTAAATTTTGTTTGGGTGCAGCATTGCATGACCGCGCAATTATCAGTTGAATTAGTGCAGCGCTGAGTAGCAGAAAGATGCGTGGTCATTAAGGGGGGTAAATCCTCAGGAGGGCAAGTGGTTAAAATGGCCACCAAAACCTGAAAGACGTGGAAGAAAGCGAAAAACTACCATTGGAATGGATAGAAGAATAGCCCAAATGGCGCGGACTCAGCCAACAATCAGCTCCAGGAAGATGAAAGAAGGTGTGACGTTCCCTGTGAGGACTGTTACAATTAGAAGACGCCTATGTGAAGCCAAGCTATCTGCAAGAAGTCCCCGCAAAGTCCCACTGTTGGGAAAAAGACATGCTGAAGAGGTTACAATCTGCCAAAGAGCACATTGACTGGCCTAAAGAGAAATGGCGCAACATTTTGTGGACTGATGAAAGTAAGATTGTTCTTTTTGGGTCTAGTGGGCGGAGACAGTTTGTCAGACGACCCCCAAACACTGAATTCAAGCCACAGTACACTGTGAAGACCGTGAAGCATGGTGGTGCTAGCATCATGATATGGGGATGTTTCTCATACTACGGTGTTGGGCCTATTTATCGCATACCAGGGATCATGGATCAGTTTGAATACATCAGAATACTTGAAGAGGTCATGCTGCCTTATGCTGAAGAGGAAATGCCCTTAAAATAGGTGTTCCTACAAGACCAAGACCCCAAACACACCAGTAAACGGGCGACATCTTGGTTCCAGACCAACAAGATGACGTTATGGAGTGGCCAGCCCAATCCTCGGATCTTAATCCAATAGAAAACTTGTGGGGTGACATCAAAAATGCCGTTTCTGAGGCAAAACCAAGAAATAGAGAAGAACTGTGGAATGTGGTCCAATCATCCTGGGCTGGAATACCTGATCACAGGGGCCAGAAGTTGGGTGACTCCATGCAACACAGATGTACAGCAGTTCTCAGAAACAGTGCGACTACAACCAAATATTCATGAAGTCATTCAAAGGAAAGCAAAATCTTCAAACATTTCTCAGTTTATATAGTGAATGTTTGAGTTTGTAAAGAAGAATACAAACACTGCGATTTTTTTGAACCGTCTAATATTCACTTTTCTTCCATTTTTTTTAGAGGAACAACACAAATTTGATGTATTTTTCTTCATGTTGTGATTTGGAATAGAATGTGTCGTGTTCCCAATGCATTTGTGTGGATGGAAATAAAAGCTATTAGAAGGATTTTCAGCTTTATTCACTTTTCTCAACACACTGCTATTATTTTGAACACAACTGTGTATGGTGGGTATAAAAAGTCTTCACACCCCTGTTAAAAATGTCAGGTTTCTGCGATGTAAAAAATGAGACATTTCAGAACTTTGTCCACCTTTAATGTGACCTAAAAACTGTACAACTCAACTGAAAATCAAAAACATAAAAAAAAATGAAGAAAGCATAAAAAACTAAAATAATATGGTTGCATAAGTGTTCATACCCTTAAACTAATCCTTTGTTGAAGCCCCTTTTGATGTGATTCCAGCACTCAGTCTTTTTGGGGAGGAGTCTATCAGCATGGCACATCCTGACTTGGCAATATTTGCCCGCTCTTCCTTGCAGAAACACTCCAAATCCGTCAGATGACGAGGGCGTCTCCTGTGTACAGCCCTCTTCAGATCACCCCACAGGTCTTCCATCGGATTCAGGTCTGGGCTCTGACTGGGCAATTCCAAAACTTTCATCTTCTTCTGGTGAAGCCATTCCTTTGCTGATTTGGATGTATGCTTTGGGTCTTTGTCATGCTGAAAGATGTAGTTCCTCTTCATGTTTAGGTTTCTAGAAGTAGCCTGAAGGTTTTGTGCCGATATTGACTGGTATTTGCAACTGTTTATAACTCCCTCTACCTTGACTAAGGACCCAGTTCCAGCTGAAGAACATCCCCAAAGCAAGGGGAAGGCTTTATCTCAGCCTGGGGATGGGGCGTCATATTGGTCAAGGGTTTATGTCAGCCTGGGGATGGGTCATCATGTTGGCCAGCAGTTTATCTCAGCCTGGGGATAGGTAACCATGTTGCTCAAGCGGTTACCTCAGCCTGGGGATGGGTCACCATATTGCCCAAGGGTTTATCTCAGTCTGGGGATGGGTCAACATGTTGGCCAAGAGTTTATCTCAGTCTGGGGAAGGGTCATCATAGTGCCCAAGGGTTTATCTCAGACTGGGGATGGGTCATCATATTGGCCAAGGGTTTATCTCAATCTAGGGATGGGTCATAATCTTGCCCAAGGGTTTATCTCAGACTGGGGATGGGTCATCATATTGCCCAAGGGTTTATCTCAGTCTGGGGATGGGTCATCATGGTGCCAAAGGGGTTTATCTCAATCTTGGGATGAGTCATCATGTTTCCCAAGGGTTTATCTCAGACTGGGGATGGGTCATCATGTTGGGCAAGGATTTATCTCAGACTGGGTATGGGGCATCATTTTGGCCAAGAGTTTATCTCAGTCTGGCAATGTGTCATCATAGTTCCCAAGGGTTTATCTCAGTCTGGGGATGGGTCATCATATTGCCCAAGGGTTTATCACAGACTGGGGATGGGTCATAATGTTGGCCAAGGGTTTATCTCAGACTGGGGATGGGTCATCATATTGCCCAAGGGTTTATCACAGACTGGGGATGGGTCATCATGTTGGCCAAGAGTTTATCTCAGTCTGGTGATGGGCCATCATGTTGCCCAAGGGTTTATCTCAATCTTGGGATGAGTCATCATGTTTCCCAAGGGTTTATCTCAGTCTGGGGATGGGTCATCATGTTGCCAAAGGGTTTAGCTCAGCCTGGGGATGGGTCATAATGTTGGCCAAGGATTTGTCTCAGTCTTTGGATGGGTCATTATGTTGCCCAAGGGTTTAACTCAATCTTGAGATGGGTCATCATGTTGTCCAAGTGTTTATCTCAGACTGAGGATGGGTCATCATATTGCCCAAGGGTTTATCTCAGCCTGGGGATGGGTCAACATGTTGGCCAAAAGTTTATCTCAGTCTGGGGATGGGTCATCATAGTGCCCAAGGGTTTAGCTCAGCCTTGGGATGGGGCATCATGTTGGCCAAGGGTTTAGCTCAGCCTAGGAATGGGCCATCATGTTGCCAAAGGGTTTATCTCAGTCTGGGGATCTGTCATCATGTAGGCCAAGAGATTAGCTCAGCCTGGGGATGGGTCATCGTGTTCCCTAAGGGTTTATCTCAATCTTTGGATGGATCACCATGTTGCTCAAGGGTGTATCTCAGCAATCCATTCAATGTATATCCAATTATACTTGCACTACATAGTTGTTGGTAGGCTAAAAGATATTGTCTTGTCCAATTAGAGTGTAAGCTCACATCTATCAGGCTGATCTGAGTTACTGCACTCCTTTCAGCCTTGCAGCCCTTTGCACGCAACCCCGCCCCCCTTCCTATTTACCCAGAGGGTTCTATTAAATGAAAAGGAGCGCTGTCAATAAATAGAACTCCATGGTTCCTTCATGTGAAAGAATCCACTCTAATAAGTTCAAGATTTGTGAAGACGTTCCTACTAGTGAGATCGATAATAATCCCTTCAGTAGTTGTTATGACAGCTGTGCAATGCAATATCTTCAAGGGGAGTCTAGAGTGGACCAGAAAGCCTGAGAAAAACGAAAAAAAAAATTCTTCCTCTCTCCAGCCGATGAAAGATTATAAACTGAACCAAGTCAATAATGATTTCCTACAACCAGGGGCGGACTGACCATTCGAGCACTCGGGCACTGCCCGAGGGCCCAGTGTCAGTAGGGGGCACTATGAGATGCCCCTGGTACCTTTTTTATAGGCTTTTTTGAGTGTGGGCAAGGACACAGGGGCCCCATGATCCCCTATTGCCTGGGGGCCCCATGAGTTGTCAGTCTGCCCCTGCCTACAACTGACCGGAGGTACATTACAGGTCCTCACGCCATGACATTGCAGGTTGAGAAAACAAAATGTCAGGAGATATTTGGTTGGAGGAATGGTCCACTAGGCTTCCAGTCATGGCTGAGCGTCAATAACAAAAGCTGTACTGCATTGTTTGCCTTCCATTTGTGCCAGCAGCTGCCTGGACCGGCGGTGCGGAGCTTTCCCCATTGGGCGCGCAGTCCTCCTTGGTGTGTCTGTACCATTAGGTGACCAGATCTGAGGTGAACAACCACCAGCCAAGCCACCTCTGACCTGTCTTTTGAGGTCCTTTCTCAGAGATTACGGAGAGCAAAGATGGAAAAGCTCTGCACTGCAAGTCAGCGCAACTACTGTCGGCGCACCCAAGGGGCAAATGCTTTACGAACCTTCTATAGACCCCAAATCAGACCCTTCTTTAAACTCAGAGCCCAGATCAGACCCCCTCTTTACACTCATATCCCAAATCAGACCCTACTTTAAACTCAGAGCCCAGATCAGACCCCCTCTTTACACTCAGACCCCAAATCAGACCCTTCATTAAACTCAGAGCCCAGATCAGACCCCCTCTTTACACTCAGACCCCAAATCAGACCCTTCATTAAACTCAGAGCCCAGATCAGAACCCCTCTTTACTCTCAGACCCCAAATCAGACCCTTCATTAAACTCAGAGCCCAGATCAGAACCCGTCTTCGCACTCAGACCCCAAATCAGACCCTTCTTTAAATTCAGAGCCCAGATCAGAACCCCTCTTTACACTCAGACCCCATGTCAGATCCCTTCTCTACACTCATACCCCCAAATCAGACCCCCCCCATCGCCTTTTACTCTTGGAGTCCAGATCAGACTCCCTTTTAAACTAAAATCGCAGGTCAGACCCTGTCTTCACACTGAGACCCCAAATAAGACCCTTATTTATACCCAAACCCCCCAACAATCCCCATTTTAGACCCTGACCCCAAATCAGACCCTAAATTAGACCCCATCTTTACACTCAGACCCCAGGTCAGACCCCCTCCCCATCGTTACACTCAGACCCCCCCAACAATTCACATTTAACACCCAGACCCCAAATCAGACCCCCTTTACACTCAGACCCCAGGTCAGATTTGTTATTTAGACCCAGACCCAAAATCAGATCCTGTCTTTACACTCAGACCCCAAGCCAAACCACTTTTTACATTCAAACCCAAGATCAGACCCCCCCCCCCCCTTTACATTGAGACCCCAAACAATCCCATCTTTACACTCAGACCCCAGATCAGATCCACCTTTACAGTCAGACCCTATGTTAGAGTCCTTTACACCCAGACCCCGAAATCAGACCCTGTCTTTACACTCAGACCCCAAGTAAGACCCTTCTTTACACCCAAAACCCCCAGCAATCCATATTTTACACCCAGACCCTAAATTAGACCCCATCTTTACACTCAGACTCCAGGTCAGATCCCTTCTTTACACTCTGACCCCAAATCAGACCCCCTCCCCCCTCTACACTCAGAGTCCAGATCAGATCTTTACACTCAGACCCCAGGTTAGATCTGTTTTGTAAACCCAGACCCCAAAATCAGATCCTGTCTTTACACTCAGACCCCAAGTCAAACCACTTTTTACACTCAGACCCCATATCAGACCTCTCCCCCCTTTTACACTCAATCCAGATCAGATCCCCATCTTTACACCCAGACCCCCCCAACAAGCCACATTTTACACTCAGACCCCAAATCAGATCCCCTTTACACCCAGACCCCGAAATCAGACTCTGTCTTTACACTCAGACCCCAAATAAGACCATTATTTACACCCAAACCCGCCCAACAATCCACAATTTAGACCCTGACCCCAAATCAGACCCCCTTTACACTCTGACCCCAGTTCAGATCTGTTCTTTAAACCCAGACCCACAAATCAGACCCCCTTTACACCCAGACCCCAAAATCAGATCCTGTCTTTACACTCAGACCCCAAGCCAAACCACTTTTTAAACTCAAACCCAAGATCAGACCCCCCCTTTACACTGAGACCCCAAACAATCCCTTCTTTACACTCAGACCCCATATTAGGACCCCAGATCAGACCCACCTTTACAGTCAGACCCTTCTGTATATATATACTGTATGTCAGACTCCTTTACACCCAGACCCCAAATCAAATCCTATTTTACACCCAGACCCCAAATCAAATCCTGTTTTACACCCAGACCCCAAATCAGATCCTGTTTTACACCCAGACCCCAAATCAGATCCTGTTTTACACCCAGACCCCAAATCAGATCCTGTTTTACACCCAGACCCCAAGTCAGATCCTGTTTTACACTCAGACCCCAAATCAAATCCTGTTTTACACCCAGACCCCAAATCAGATCCTGTTTTACACCCAGACCCCAAATCAGATCCTGTCTTTACACCCAGACCCCAAATCAGATCCTGTCTTTACACTCAGACCCCAGGTCAGATCTGTTCTTTAAACCCAGATCCCAAAATCAGACCCCCTTTACACTCAGAGTCCAGATCAGATCCCCATCTTTACACCCAGACCCCCCCCAACAAGCCACATTTTACACTCAGACCCCAAATCAGACCCCCTTTACACTCAGACCCCAGGTCAGATCTGTTCTTTACACCCAGACCAAAAATCAGATCCTGTCTTTACACTCAGACCCCAAATCAGATCCTGTCTTTACACCCAGACCCCAAATCAGATCCTGTCTTTACACTCAGACCCCAAATCAGATCCTGTCTTTACACCCAGACCCCAAATCAGATCCTGTCTTTACACTCAGACCCCAAATCAGATCCTGTCTTTACACTCAGACCCCAAATCAGATCCTGTCTTTACACCCAGACCCCAAATCAGATCCTGTCTTTACACTCAGACCCCAAATCAGATCCTGTCTTTACACTCAGACCCCAAGTCAAACCAATTTTTACACTCAAACCCAAGATCAGACCCCCCCCCCCTTTTACACTGAGACCCCAAACAATCCCGTCTTTACACTCAGACCCCTCCCCCCCTTTACGCTCAGTCCAGATCAGATCCCCATCTTTACACCCAGACCCCTTCAACAAGCCACATTTTACACCCAGACCCCAAATCAGACCGCCTTTACACTCAGACCCCAGGTCAGATCTGTTCTTTAAACCCAGATCCCAAAATCAGACCCCCTTTACACTCAGAGTCCAGATCAGATCCCCTTCTTTACACCCAGACCCCCCCCCCCCCCAACAAGCCACATTTTACACTCAGACCCCAAATCAGACCCCCTTTACACTCAGACACCAGGTCAGATCTGTTCTTTACACCCAGACCAAAAATCAGATCCTGTCTTTACACTCAGACCCCAAGCCAAACCACTTTTTACACTCAGACCCAAGATAAGCCCCCCTCCCCCTTTACACTCAGACCCCAAACAATCCCCCTTTACACTCAGACCCCATATAAGGACCCTGGATCAGACCATCCTTTAAACTGAGATCCCAGCCAAGCCCCCCCCCCATACACTCAGACCGCAGATCAGATCTCCCCTTTATACTGAGACCCCAGACCCGCTTTTACACTCAGACCCCCTACCCCATTTAAAACCCAAATCCTAACTGCCATTTCCTTTGCTCAAGCGCTGTGCATCCTAAGCATTGCCTCTTTTAATCTCTTAGTAATATATCCATTGTAACTTTTTTTTACATCTCTTTTTTTTTTTTTTGCATCGATCTCCTGCAGCCTCTTTGCTTCCACTTCTTGCCTTCGTGCCCCCCCCCCCTCCCGGTGATGGCTGGATGGTATTTCTCAGGTCAGGGTCCCTAATGGCGACAGCAGTGGACCGACCATACCTGTGTAATGTGTGTTGAAATGGCCGCGTGACAGGGTGACAACACAGGGGCACAAATAGGAACCGAGGACAGAGAGTTGTCACCCTAACTACTAAAAGTCCTATAGTCAAATGGGAGAATCAGTCTTGTGTCCAACCTGAAACTGGGACAGAGGGGACGGTTCATAGAGACGGACAGCTTGGCACGGTAGACGAATACTAAAGCTGTAAGGTGAAATGTCCTTTGTACCAGTCAGTTCTTGTTTTCCCCTGAAGAGTTTATTGCAGAGGTTGTATTAAACGACGGCAACGTTTACATGTAAACTGAATCCTCTGCACGAGGTTTATTTGGCGTACAGTTATGCAAGAAGTAGGTGTGATGTGAATCAAAACATCATAAAAGAAAAGACGTAAATATTGAAGAAAAAAAAAAAAAAAAGACACAACGGACAGGAATGTCCATACACAACCTGATTGCAAAGCCGAAGACACTCACTCGGATTGCGGTCGATCACATCTGTCAGAAACCACAGGGCCCCATACAGCAACCTGGCAGGGCCCCTCTCTTCCACTAAAAAACATAGTTTACAAGGCTTCAGTTAAGAATGTACACAGTTAGTGATTGGTACCGATCACTCATTGTGTTCATTCGGGAAAGGAAGGGGCTGGTAAATGGGATGTATTTACTGGACCCTCCTGTCCCCACTCTCCATCCTGAAAGATGTCATTGTGTGCCTGCAGCAGCTGAAAGGAGGGGAGGGAAGATGGCAGCACTGTGGGAGTGAGCACACAAAGGGGGCCTGGGCAGCAGGGGGGGGCAATTACTGGAACCGATCCCCTGTATGGCTCTCTCTGCAGCAGCTGAAAGCCAGCGGGAGGGACAGAAGAATCCAGTTTTCAGCAGTCATAGAGGGGATCGGTTCCAGTAATTACCCCTCCCACCATACCGATCACCATCCCTGCCCACAACTAATTCACACAGCTGCCTGGGCCCCCCCTGCTGGCCTGGGCCCCCTACAGGAGGACTTGTGGTACCCCCTTATCCACGGCCCTGCACATCGACTCTGTGTTCAGTAATATATTATTAACCGCTTGCCCTCCTGAGGATTTACCCCTCCCCCCCCTTCCTGGTCCAGGTCAATTATTGGAACCGATCCCCTGTATGGCTCTCTCTGCAGCAGCTGAAAGCCAGCGGGAGGGACAGAAGAAGCCAACTTTCAGCTGCTGCAGAGAGAGTCATACAGGGGATCAGTTCCAGTAATTACCCCCTCCCACCGTACCGATCACCATCCCTGCCTACAACTAATTGGCCCAGCTACCTGGGCCCCTCCTGCTGGCCTGGGCCCCCATACAGGAGGACTTGTGGTACCCCCTTATCCACAGCCCTGCACATCGACTCTGTGTTCATTAATTTATTATTAACCACTTGCCCTACTGAGGATTTACCCACCCCCCCTTCCTGGTCCAGGCCAATTACTGGAACCGATCCCCTGTATGGCTCTCTCTGCAGCAGCCAAAAGCCAGCGGGCGGGACAGAAGAAGCCAACTTTCAGCTGCTGCAGGTACTTACTGGAACCGATCCCCTGTATGGCTCTCTCTGCAGCAGCTGAAAGCCAGCGGGCGGGACAGAAGAAGCCAACTTTCAGCTGCTGCAGAGAGAGTCATACAGGGGTTCAGTTCCAGTAATTAACCCTCCCACCGTACCGATCACCCTCCCTGCCTACAACTAATTCACACAGCTGCCTGCCCCCCCCCCCCCCCCCGCTGGCCTGGGCCCCATATATGAGGATTGGTGGTACCCCCTTTTCAACGGCCCTGCACATCGACTCTGTGTTCATTAATATATTATTAACCACTTGCCCTACTCAGGATTTACCCCCCCACCCCCTTCCTGGTCCAGGCCAATTACTGGAACCGATCCCCTGTATGGCTGTCTCTGCAGCAGCCGAAAGCCAGCGGGAGGGAGAGGAGAAGAAGCCAACTTTCAGCTGCTGCAGGTAATTACTGGAACCGATCCCCTGTATGGATCTCTCTGTAGCACCTGAAAGCCAGCGGGAGGGAGAGTAGAAGTAGTCAACTTTCAGCTGCTGCAGGTAATAACTGGAACCGATCCCCTGTATGGCTCTCTCTGCAGCAGCTGAAAGCCAGTAGGAGGGAGAGGAGAAGAAGCCAACTTTCAGCTGCTGCAGGTACTTACTGGAACCGATCCCCTGTATGGCTCTCTCTGCAGCAGCTGAAAGCCAGCGGGAGGGACAGAAGAAGCCAACTTTCAGCTGCTGCAGAGAGAGTCATACAAGGGATCGGTTCCAGTAATTACCCCCCTCCCACCATACCGATCACCTTCCCTGCCTATAACTAATTCACACAGCTGCCTGGGCCCCCCCTGCTGGCCTGGGCCCCGTACATGAGGATTGGTGGTACCCCCTTATCCACAGCCCTGCACATCGACTCTGTGTTCATTAATATATTATTAACCGCTTGCCCTCCAGAGGATTTCCCTCCCTTCCTGACCAGACCCCTTTTTGTGATAACTAACAATTACGCGGTCATGCAACACTGCACCCAAATGAAATTTACGTCCTTTTTTGCCCACAAATAGAGCTTTTTTTCACTATATATAAAAAAAGGCTAACAATTTTGAGAAAAAAACTATATTTTTGACTTTTTGCTAGTAAAAAAATTTTAAAAAATTAAATTTCGGCATAAATTTAGGCCAAAATGTATTCTGCTCCGTGTCTTCGCTGAAAAAAATCCCAATACGTGTAAATGAATTGGTTTTTCGTGAAAGTTATAGCGTCTACAAGTGGCGGTATAGATACTGGATTTTGTTTTTTACTAGTAATGGCAGCGATCAGTGACTTATAGCGGGACTGCAGCGGGCATTCTGACACTGGGGGGAACTGACTTGGTGTCACTGACATCCTCAGTGACACCAATACAGTGATCAGTGCTAATAAAAAGCACGGACACTACTAATGGCACTGTGCAGGAAGGGGTTAACATTTGGGGCAATCAAAAGGTTAACTGTGTGTGCGCTTCACTGTAAGCACACTGCTTTGTATGGCTGTCCTATGCAGAGCCATACAAAGCAGTGTGCAGGAGCTGACAGGGGAGAGATCTGTGTTGTTTATACATGTCTCTCCCCCATCAGAGATACTCCAGGTGCCGGCGAGTAATCACTGTCCGGGACCCGGTGATTGACAGCAGAGGCCGCGAATGGCCCCGGCCCCCTACCCAGAAATGCAAAATCACATCTATATATATATATAGATGTGATTTTGCACACCTGTGCCGCCCTGTAGCAGTATTTCTGCTATAGGGTGGCATGGAAGCAGTTAAATGTAAGCAGTGGAAGCACCTGAATTTGACCCAGGGTCCACCCCTGTACAGCAGAGCTCAGACTGGGAGAGAAGCATCACAAGGAGCATACTAATGGCAGTTAGTCACTTTCAACTGGACTTGTTCTGTAAGGTGGAAGACGGTCTAACATTTATCCAAGTACACCGCATGACCAAATATTTGTGGACACCTGACCACCACACTTATATGACCTGGTTAGACATCCCATTACAACACCATGGCCATTATTATGGAGTGGTCATCCCTTTTGCAGCTACAACAGTCCATAATCTTCTGGGAAGGCTTTCCGCAAGATTTTGGAGTATGTCTGTGTGATTTTGGCCTATTCTGCCAAAAGGGGGTTGGTGAGGTCAGGTACAGATGTTGGATGAGAAGACCTGGCTTACCATCAGTGTTCCCATTCACTGAAAAGATGTTCAGTAGGGTTGAAGTCAGGGCTCTGTGCAGGACACTTTAGTTCCTCCACACCAAACGTGTCAAACAATGTCTTTATGGAACTGGCTTTTGTGTGCATTGGGAAGAATGCTCTTTACATTGGTGGTCAGTTGGAAGAATGTCCTTTACGATGGTGGTAAGTGGGAAGAATACCTCTTACCATGGTGGTCAGAATGTTTCTTGCATTGGCGGTCAGTTGGAAGAATGTCCCTTACATTGGAGGTCAGTGAGAATGTCCCTTACATTGTAGGTCAGTTGGAAGAATACCCCTTAAAGTGGTGATTAGCGGGAAGAATACCTCCTACAGTGGTGGTCAGAATGTCCCTTTTATTGATGGTCAGTGGGAAGAATGTGCTTTACATTAGGTAATTAGTGGGAAGAATACCTCTTTCAATGGTAGTCAGAATGTCCCTTACATTGGTGGTCAGTGGGAATAATGTCCCTTACATTGGAGGTCAGCTGGAAGAATGTCCCTTACATTGGTGGTCAGTGGGAAGAATGTCCCTTACATTGGTGGTCAGTTGGAAGAATGTCCCTTACATTGGTGGTTAGTGGGGAGAATGTCCCTTACATTGGATGTCAGATGAAAGAATGTCCCTTACATTGGTGATTAACGAGAAGAATACCTCTCATGGTGGTCAGAATGCCCTTTCCATTGGTCAGTAGGAACAACGTCCCTTACATTGATGATGAGTGAGAAGAATGCTCCTTACATTGTAGGTCAGTTGGAAGAACGTCCCTTACAATGGTGGTCAGCTGGAAAAATGTCTCTTACATTGGTGATTAGTGGGAAGCATACCTCTTACAATGGTGGTCAGAATGTCCCTTGCATTGGCGGTCAGTGGGAAGAATGCTCCTTACATTGGTGGTCAGTGGGATGAATGTCCCTTACATTGGTGGTCAGTGGGAAGAATGTCCCTTACATTGCGGGTCAGTGGGAAGAATGTCCCTTACATTGGTGGTTAGTGGGAAGGATGTCCCTTACATTGGAGGTCAGTGGGAAGAATGTCCCTTACATTGGAGGTCAATGATAAGAATGTCCCTTACATTGGTGATCAGTGGGAAGAATGTCCCTTACATTGGTGGTCTATGGGAAGAATGTTCCTTACATTGCTGGTCAATGAGAAGAATGTCCCTTACATTGGAGATCAGTTTGAAGAATGCCCCTTACATTGGAGGTCAATGAGAAGAATGTCCCTTACATTGGAGGTCAATGAGAAGAATGTCCCTTACATTGGAGATCAGTTTGAAGAATGCCCCTTACATTGGAGGTCAATGAGAAGAATGTCCCTTACATTGGAGGTCAATGAGAAGAATGTCCCTTACATTGGAGGTCAATGAGAAGAATTTCCCTTACATTAGAGATCAGTTTGAAGAATGCTCCTTACATTGGTGATTAGTGGGAATAACATTCCCCAGATTTTAGGACAATGAGAAGAATCCCTCTCTTACAGATAGCTATAAAGATCCTTGGTGTCAGTGGTTACTTATCTAAGAGGTAGGAGTCGTACATTGCTCAAGGAACCCTTGCAGCCTTTGGAGGACCTAGAGTTCCTTGGAACCCTGGTTGAGAAATCACTGAAGCATTAACAATTCCCTTCATTGGAAACACCTGAACCCGATCACTTGGAGGGAAGTCCACATACATTCGGACTTCTATTGTACATTCTTCAGTTCTAACAAACCGAAAAAGCGACTTCTATGAGTTTCGAAACACCTTCAGCATTACAGAACCAGTCCCATTGAATACGATGAAGTCCTACCAGCTAAAACATTCACATATTTCTCCATATGGAGAGAGTAAAAAGTTAATTATTCACCCTGAAATTCTTCTCTCCCTCCCAGCTTGGCGGCTGTATTATCAAACCAAATACTCATAAAGGGAAAATTGCGAATGTCAGCCGGCGGGGACTGGAAACAATTAAAGCTCAATCATGAACCTTCTTTCATGTACACAGAGGTTCCGGCTGCTATGTTCCGGTCAGATCAGAAGGGACTTGTGTTCATTTATTTTTTTTTTGTAGACTTTCCTTTTTGCCTTGTGTGTGATCGTTCTCCGAAAACTGACAGCCAGGTTTTTGCTCCTCTCCTGGACTAGAATGGCTTCCTCTGATTTCACTGCACACTGTGAGCTGCTCACAATGTGCATTAGAAGCTTCAGCCAGTCAGAGAAAGCCATCCTCATTTATTGGCTGGAGGACGTCCAGCATCATTTAGCTCTTTTCTTCACAGCCTGACTATCCCTGGCCCGCCCCTTTCATTCATTGGGTTCTTTCAATCATAGAGGGTCAGCATCACTTGTGGGCAATGTCTAGGGCAGTCTAGCCACCCATCAAGTCATTGTATTTACATAGCTCCTCCCACTGCTTGCATCAGGGCTGAGGGCTTTTGAGAGGAGTACTGAGGCAAGATGCTGCCATGTTTTCAGGGAGTCATGTACAGCCCCCTGCTGGCTCCTCCCACCTGCCATGATCTGCCTGCATTGCATAGAGAAGCAAAGACACAATTACGATGTCCATGGATCCA
Source organism: Staurois parvus (assembly GCF_062004578.1). Classification (NCBI taxonomy): domain Eukaryota; kingdom Metazoa; phylum Chordata; class Amphibia; order Anura; family Ranidae; genus Staurois; species Staurois parvus. The sequence continues at coordinate 263,047 of NW_028319310.1, read as the reverse complement.
AAGTCAGGAATATAATGAAAGCAAAAGTTTTCAGTTTAAAAAAAAAAAAAATCATTAGCATGTTGATGATGGGGGAGGGAGAAACCAGGGAACGCAACATTTGCATATTAAAATTCAGCTTTAAAGAGTATCTAAAGCCAAAACCAAATTAGGAGCTTTTTTCGAGTTCCAAAATGCGCCTAGGGCAGTCCATTCAAGTGAATGGGTTGGGGCTATGCGACACACAAAATCGCGGAACAATCATGCTTGGAAAATTGCGTATGCGGGAATGTTTATTCCCGCCAATCCTTCCAGCTGGCAACCTTGGCATTGGCATCTTGTAGCCTGCTTACCCAATTTGTAAGGCCGTAATCACCGGGACCAAATCTGATGCCTAAAACTTTAATTTCCTGCTGGGGCTCTGGGAAGGTGTCCGGAAGGGTAAAGGCCTTCGCCTTCCTCTCCCATCCAGAAAACCTCACTCTTATCCTGATTGATCTTTGAGCCAGATGCCTCAGCATACTGTTCCATCTCCGAGACCACCTCCTCTGCCTCCTGTGTCCCGGAGATGAAAGCAGACACGTCATCAGCATAGGCCACGACCCTCACAGGGGGCTCCCCAGGAATGCCCAAAGGAACTCCACACAACGGTCCGCTCTCTAACCTCCGAATGAGGGGATCGATTGCAAACGCATACAGTGGGGCAAAAAAGTATTTAGTCAGCCACCAATTGTGCAAGTTCTCCCACTTAAATAGATGAGAGAGGCCTGTAATTGGCATCATAGGTAGACCTCAACTATGAGAGACAAAATGAGAAATAAAATCCAGACAATCACATTGGCTGATTTGGAAATTTGAAAATTTATTTGCAAATTATGGTGGAAAATAAGTATTTGGTCAATATCAAAAGTTCATCTCAATACTTTGTTATATATCCTTTGTTGGCAATGACAGAGGTCAGACGTTTCCTGTAAGTCTTCACAAGGTTGGCACACACTGTTGCTGGTATGTCGGCCCATCCTCCATGCAGATCTCCTCTAGAGCAGTGATGTTTTGGGGCTGTCGCTGGGCAACACGGACTTTCAACTCCCTCCAAAGGTTTTCTATGGGGTTGAGATCTGGAGACTGGCTAGGCCACTCCAAGACCTTAAAATGCTTCTTACGAAGCCACTCCTTCGTTGCCCGGGCAGTATGTTTGGGATCATTGTCATGTTGGAAGACAGTTCTATTTTGGTTTCATCTGACCATATGACATTCTCCCAATCCTCTTCTGGATCATCCAAATGCTCTCTAGCAAACTTCAGACGGGCCCGGACATGTACTGGCTTAAGCAGGGGGACACGTCTGGCACTGCAGGATCTGAGTCCCTGGCGGCGTAGTGTGTTACTGATGGTAGCCTTTGTTATGTTGGTCCCAGCTCTCTCCAGGTCATTCACTAGGTCCCCCCGTGTGGTCCTGGGATTTTTGCTCATCGTTCTTGTGATCATTTTGACCCCATGGGGTGAGATCTTGCGTGGAGCCCCAGATCGAGGGAGATTATCAGTGGTCTTGTATGTCTTCCATTCTCTAATTATTGCTCCCACAGTTGATTTGTTCACACCAAGCTGCTTGCCTATTGCAGATTCAGTCTTCCCAGCCTGGTGCACATCTACAATTTTGTTTCTGGTGTCCTTTGACAGCTCTTTGGTCTTCATCATAGTGGAGTTTGGAGTGTGACTGAGGTTGTGGACAGGTGTCTTTTATACTGATACAAGTTCAAACAGGTGCCATTGATACAGGTAATGAGTGCAGGACAGAGGAGCCTCTTAAAGAAGAAGGTACAGGTCTGTGAGAGCCAGAAATCTTGCTTGTTTGTAGGTGACCAAATACTTATTTTCCACCATAATTTGCAAATAAATTCTTTCCAAATCAGCCAATGTGATTGTCTGGATTTTTTTTCTCATTTTGTCTCTCATAGTTGAGGTCTACCTATGATGCCAATTACAGGCCTCTCTCATCTTTGTAAGTGGGAGAACTTGCACAATTGGTGGCTGACTAAATACTTTTTTGCCCCACTGTTTAGCAGAGGACTCAAAGGACACCCCTGACGCACACCTGAGCCAACCTCAAAGGGCCGTCCAATCCAACCATTTACAAGCATGAAGCTTTCAGCCCCTCTGTATAAAGTCTTTAGCCAATCAAAGCCCCCCTCCAGGTCATACTTGCCAAGAAACAGCCATAGGTACTCATGATTGACTTGATCAAAAGCTTTGGCCTGATCCAATGCCAGCAGGAACATTCCCCAGCCTGCAGCCCTGCACCGCTCCAGGGCCTCCCGGACAGCTAACACCGCTGAAAAAGTGCTTCTACCCTGAACCGAACAGTTCTGATGGCGAGAAAGTAAATTGCCCGCAACAGACGATAAACGCCAGAAAATGATCTTTGCCAGTATCTTCCTATCAACATTGAGAAGGCTAATGGGCCGCCAATTCTCAATTCTCGAGGAATCCTTACCCTTTGACAGAAGAATCACTGCAGATTGTCGCATGGAGGGAGAGAGCGAACCCTCTCTCAGACAGCCATTAAAAACCTCCACCAAATATGGGGCCAGAGTGACCTTAAAGTGCTTATAAAACTCAGCTGTCAATCCGTCTGGCCCAGGCGACTTCTTCATGGCAAGCTGATCAATAGCTTTCACCACCTCATCTGCCGTGATGTCCTCTGTCAAACTCACAAGAGAACTGCCATTTCCCAGTCCTGGAGTAGAGTCCAGAAAACCCGACATGCTCGCCCGATCGAGGTTCCTCCTACCCAGGAGGTCAGCATAATATGACCTGGAGGTTTCCAGGATTCCTGACTTGGACTTTGTCAGGGAACCCGTACTGTCAACCAGGCCTACAACTGACTTAACTGCTCTACCTTGTTTGCAGTTCTGGTAAGGGTCGGGCGAGTGATATTTCCCATAATCCCTTTCCAGAACCAAAGAGGCATGCCTGTCATATTGACACTGTCTGAGCAAGAGTTTAACCTCAGAGATCGCTTCTGGATCTCCATTATTCGAGACAAGCCGATCGAGCTTCCTCCGCAGACGCTGGTAGGTGACATACTTATCAAGCTGTTTATTCCTTCCTATGGCCTTGAACCCAACGATCCTTCGTTTTGTAAGCTCCCACCACTCGGACTTACTGCTGCAAACGTCCATGATTGATACCTGTGCCTGAAAAAAATCCTCAAAGGATTGACTCACCTTCTCATCGTCCAGGAGTGCCGAATTCAGCTTCCAGGTACCCCTCCCCTTAGGTGGTGTATCGGGGCCACTCAGAGTCACAGACAGAATACAGTGATCGGAAAACTCTACCGCCTGACACACTGGTGCCGAGAAGGCGGAGTTCCCCTTTAAAAAAAACCTATCTATTCTACTCTGACTGGAACCTCGCTGAAAAGTGAATCCCGTGTCGTCTGGGCAGCAATGAATGTGCACATCAACCAGACCTGCCTCTCTAGCTATTTTGTTTAAAAAAAACCCGTCACAGTCCAGCCTGACTCCGGTCCCTCTCCTGTCCTTAGTCCTAGTGACGGTGTTAAAGTCACCACCGAAGACAACTTGCTGGGCTGTAAAAAGGAAAGGCTTGATCTTCATGAAGAGGCATTTCCTGTCCCATTTTGTCTGGGGCCCATAGATGTTAATCAGGCGCAGGTCCTGCCCCCCCATGGAGACGTCTAAGACCATGCATCTCCCCATTTCTACCTCAATAATCCGCCGACAGGTTACCATGCCGGAAAAAAGTACCGCAACTCCAGTGTAAGGCTCGGCCGCAAGAGACCAGAAGGAGGGGCCGCGCCTCCACTCCTTCTTCGCCATATGAACATCCCCCAAACTGGACAACCTGGTCTCTTGCAAAAAGAAAATGTCAGCATCAAACCTGCTGAGCAAAAATAAGGCCATGTTACGAGCGCTTACTGATTTTATGCTGGCGACATTAATGGTCGCCACCTTCAAAGGAGTGGGAACCGCCATCAGGATGATCGAGGTACCCGTTTCTTAGCCTGCTTACCCCCCTCCCTACTTGGAGACCCTACACGCTTCATAGTCCTCTGTGATTCCTCCTCCATGGACACCAGAGACTCATCCCCTGAAGATCCCTCATCCTCCACCTCAGATAACACTTCAAATGTGTTTGACACCTCCACCCTCCCAGGGTCAGGTACAGGCACATCCTTCTTCCGCTTCTTCTTCCCAGACTTCCTTTTTGCCTCCAACCACTCCATATCATCATTTGATAAACCGGACCGCAAAGCCCCCTCCCCTTCCCTTCCACCATCACCAACAACATCATCCACCCCACTCTCTCCACTCACCACAGCAGTCCCCCCAACCTTCACCCCAATACCCCCACCATCATTCACTCCACCCCCCAGCGCCTCACGCACTCTGACCCTCCGACGCCGGGGAGGGGGGGTCGGTGCAACCATACACATTGGTCCAGTTCCCTCCACAGCCCCCACTACCTCTGGGGAAACTGACACAGGAGGATCAGACACAACATCCACGGACACTGACTCACGGGGCACAACACACGGAGATGACACATTAGAGGGACCATCAGACACTGGGACCACAGGGACAGAGACATTGGGGACCCCTGGCACAGCCTCCCTCTCCTCTGCCTCCTCCATGTCCAGACGAAAAAAACTCTTCCACCAAAGCTGACTGGTTGTGCATGGCCTCAGGGCACCGGTTGTACGAATGGCCAACCTTATCACACAGATTGCACCTGATGATATTACAATCCTTAGCCAGGTGCCCCAGATCCTGACATAGGGAGCACTTCATCTCTGGGCATGAGGAGGCGAAGTGACCCCGAGAACCGCACTTATTGCAGAGCTTGGGCTGTCCAGGGTAGAACACCACAATCCTGTCCTTCCCAATGAAGGCTGAGGAGGGCAGATGCTGGACCACATTCCCACACACATACAACCTCATCTGCACCGACCACCCACCAGTCCATATCCCTCTCTCATCCACAATCTTCTTCAGGGGTGCAAGTAGCTCCCCAAATCTCCTCAGCCAGACAGCCAAGTCAGCCGAAGGAATTGACTCATTCCGTACTAGAATGGTGACCGTCTTCACTAGAGGTTGGCGTGAGACAACCTTTGGGACGAGTCCCTTCCACTCCGGCAGACCCTTATACATGTGTTCATACTTCTCCCAGAATATATCCAGAGACTCGGGGCGCACAAAGGACAAGTCATAGTCATAGGATCCTACAGGGCTGATCAAGGCGAAGATGTCATCCGCCCTAAACCCCATCTCCAAAATCCTGTCCACCACCGACATCCTGACCGGGGGAGCACCCCCACCCTCCCATCTGAGCTGCACCAAATTCCTCCTCCTGAAGGACTGGGGTGCAGATGGCAGGCCTGCAGCAGATCTCCCCCCAGAGCTGACAACATGATGTGACCCCCTCCTCCCAGCCAGAGCCCCAGCATAGGTCTTATTTGCAGCATTAGTTGTAGTGGACCTTAAAGCTGCACCATTGGTTGCAGGAACCTCAGAGCCCCCGCTCTGCAGACCACCATCAGAGGCAGCAGCAGTCACTCCATCCACCAACACACAGGCATTCCCCTTTCCAGCATTGCAAGCACTCTTATCATCCATATGTTTCCTTTCACTCGTGGCACTACTGCTCCCAGCAGACTCACTCACACCAGATGCTCCTGTCTCCCCCTCCCCCAACATACTCCTCTTAGGCAAAAGCCTTCCACTCCTGGTCACTCTCCCCTGGGTTTCAGCAACACCTTTCAGAGTGCTGCTGACAATTTCCCTCCCACCATTTTCTGCTGCATTTGCAGCCATCAGCAGGGATTGTCCAGCAAGTGTGTCAGATCCCCCCTTTACCTTCCCCCCAGCAGAGTCCACAGTCACAGGGTTCCTGGTATCAGAGTCCTCAGTCCCAGCAGAGTGCAGTCCTGCAGGCACAGCAGCCATCTTCCCTGCAGAGCTCTGTGCACACACAGGAGGATTTCCCTCCAAAACACTGCAGTGCACATGGCTGTCCACACTGGAGTCCAAACTGGCACTTTTAATAAAGCGTGGCTTTTCTGTTTTTTTCTCCTTTACAGGACCAGGTACAGAGTCCTCACCGTCATCTTCATCCTCAGAGTCCTCAGAAAAGCGGAAAGTTCTTCCAATTAGGGAAGACTCCAATTCCTCAATGTACTTTAGCAGCCCTCCGCCATATTCCTCTACCTCCTGTGCTGTTCCTCCAGCTTGCTGTGGAGGGAGGGAAGCAGAGGCTGACATTTCCTCCAGGGAAGCAGATCCTGAGGTGGATGGGATAGCAGGGGCAGCATCCAGGACCCCCTCCTCACTCTCCACCCGTACTGCCACCGCCGATGCTGGATCCTTACCGGAGTCTCCCTTCATCTTCCTGAACCTTTCCTCATTCCAGAACTTTTCTCTGAAAGCTCCGCTCTTCTCCTTCAGCGTCTTTACCAGATTCTGCTGCTTCTTAATGGCGACCTCCAAACCCTTCATCTCCGGCTTCATGCTCTGCCTCTTGCTGCTCCATGACTTGTCATGGAGAACTTTCTTCTTCTTGTAGTCAGTTTTCAGACTCACCAACTTTTCCTCCTCCTTTGCGATTCTCACCAGATAATCAGCAACCCGTTCTCTAAAGACAGGGAGGGATTCCCCACTTTTAGGGCCACAGCCAAGGTCTTCAGGTGCTGGTGAAGTATGGGAAGGCAAGCTGGGTCCCTCAGGGGGAGCATGGTCTGAGCCTAGCCCAGAAGAGGCCATGTTTCTGGGGCCAGGCGAGCAGGCCTGGCCCCCTAGTGCCTGGAGAGGGAGAGCACCTGCAGCACAACCTCTCTGGTGCAGAGTGTAAGCTCCTCTGGTGCAGTGATGACTGTGGGGGGACATTAGTGTGTAAGCTCCTCTGGTGCAGTGAAGTCTGTGGGGGGGACATTAGAGTGTAAATTTTTTGTTTATTAAAATCTTGCAAACAAAAAACATCATAAAAATCATATTTACATATATACAGAATAAAAATATGTATTTTTAAACAAAACCAGCTTACTTCAGCAAAATAACAAATCCTGACCGTCACCTAAACACCCCCTCAGGCTAAGAAACGATTAAACATTCACCCCATACATTGATCCCATACATCAATCCCATGCATGCAGCCTTTCTTCAAAAATCTGATGTTACAAAATCTAGGGGACGTGAAAGGACAGAAAGAGAAGCCACGCCCCCAGAGACTGACAGACAGCAGCTACGGGGACCTGACATTCCTCCACGCCTTTGTCCAGGCTCCCGGCCGCCACCTGTCCTTCTCAAGACCCCGAATCTTCCCAACCTCACCCAGAATGTTGTTCACCACCACCTCGACAGGAAGGACTTTTTTGCGAATGGAAACCTGACACCGTGCATTCCACGTGTAGTAACGGACTACTAAGCTAACTAGAAAAAGTGTCTCAAAATCAAAATCCCGGTGAGTCTGAAAGGCACCGTAAGACCACTCCGCGTAACTCAAGCGGGAAAGGAAAGGGATCCCCAGAGCCCCACCCACCCGCTTGTAGACTTCTATATTGAAGGGGCACTGAAGCAAGAAATGGTCCATCGTCTCCTCCACCCCACCGCACTCCACTCTTGGACAACCACGGTTCTCCGCAGAGCGATGCTTCAGGTTGCCCTTCACATAGAGTCTGCCATGGAACGAGAGCCAGGCCAAATCCCGAAACTTTAAAGGGATTCTCTCCAGATTCATCAAACGCAGACCCTCCCTCATAACCGGGCCTGGGCAATCCCTCAAGGCCAATGGCTCGCTAAAGGCAGATTCAACAACCCTCCTCTCCAGGGCCTTCCTAGGAAGAGATTTAATTTCCTCCGCCGTCACTCGCCATTGCCGAAGCATTTTCAGACACGGGGCAACATAAGCCGGGAGCTTACCATGTTGGACCCTCAGGCTTTTCACTGGCCCACCATTCTCCCAGCTCCGTAGAAAAGGCCTAAACCAGGACTGAAAAATACCAACCCACCCAGGCGGTTCCTCTGCCAGCATGCTACCAAAATTATGTTTCAAAAACATCAGAGAAAAGAAAACCACCGGGTTGACCATACCTAGGCCACCCATCCGCCTGGGAAGGTAGGTTACAGACCTCTTAATGAGGTTCAGTTTGTGCCCCCATAACAGCTGGAAGAAACAACTGTAGATCCTCGCATAGAGAGACACTGGCAAAACACAGACAAAGCTGACATACAGAAATACCGGGATCAGGTAAGTTTTAATCAGGTCAATCCTTTCCCTGTAAGAGAGTTTCCAATCCTTCCAGCTGGCCACCTTGGCATCGGCATCTTGTAGCCTGCTTACCCAATTTGCAAGGCCGTAATCACCGGGACCAAATCTGATGCCTAATACTTTAATTTCCTGCTGGGGCTCTGGGAAGGCGTCCGGAAGGGTAAAGCCTTCGCCTTCCTCTCCCATCCAGAAAACCTCACTCTTATCCTGATTGATCTTTGAGCCAGATGCCTCAGCATACTGTTCCATCACCAAGACCACCTCCTCCGCCTCCTGCCTCAGCATACTGTTCCATCACCGAGACCACCTCCTCTGCCTCCTGCGTCCCGGAGATGAAAACAGACACGTCATCAGCATAGGCCACGACCCTCAGAGGGGGCTCCCCAGGAATGCCCAAAGGAACTCCACACAACGGTCCGCTCTCTAACCTCCGAATGAAGGGATCGATTACAAACGCATATAGCAGAGGACTCAAAGGACACCCCTGACGCACACCTGAGCCAACCTCAAAGGGTCGTCCAATCCAACCATTCACAAGCATGAAGCTTTCAGCCCCTCTGTATAAGGTCTTTAGCCAATCGATAAAGCCCCCCTCCAGGCCATACTTGCCAAGAAGCAGCCATAGGTACTCATGATTGACTCGATCAAAAGCTTTGGCCTGATCCAATGCCAGCAGGAACTTTCCCCAGCCTGCAGCCCTGCACCGCTCCAGGGCCTCCCGGACAGCTAACACCGCTGAAAAAGTGCTTCTTCCCTGAACCGAACAGTGCTGATGGCGAGAAAGTAAATTGCCCGCAACAGACGATAAACGCCAGAAAATAATTTTTGCCAATATCTTCCTATCAACATTGAGAAGGCTAATGGGCCGCCAATTCTCAATTCTCGAGGAATCCTTACCCTTTGACAGAAGAATCACTGCAGATTGTCGCATGGAGGGAGAGAGCGAACCCTCTCTCAGACAGCCATTAAACACCTCCACCAAATATGGGGCCAGAGTCACCTTAAAGTGCTTATAAAACTCGGCTGTCAATCCGTCTGGCCCAGGCGACTTCTTCATGGCAAGCTGATCAATAGCTTTCACCACCTCATCTGCCGTGATGTCCTCTGTCAAACTCACAAGAGAACTGCCATTTCCCAGTCCTGGAGTAGAGTCCAGAAAACCCGACATGCTTGCCCGATCGAGGTCCCTCCTACCCAGGAGGTCAGCATAATATGACCTGGAGGTTTCCAGGATCCCTGACTTGGACTTTGTCAGGGAACCCGTACTGTCAACCAAGCCTACAACTGACTTAACTGCTCTACCTTGTTTGCAGTTCTGGTAAGGGTCGGGCGAGTGATATTTCCCATAATCCCTTTCCAGAACCAAAGAGGCATGCCTGTCATATTGACACTGCCTGAGCAAGAGTTTGACCTCAGAGATCGCTTCTGGATCTCCATTATTCGAGACAAGCCGATCGAGCTTCCTCCGCAGACGCTGGTAGGTGACATACTTATCAAGCTGTTTATTCCTTCCTATGGCCTTGAAAAACCCAACGATCCTTCGTTTTGTAAGCTCCCACCACTCGGACTTACTGCTGCAAACGTCCATGATTGATACCTGTGCCTGAAAAAAATCCTCAAAGGATTGACTCACCTTCTCATCGTCCAGGAGTGCCGAATTCAGCTTCCAGGTACCCCTCCCCTTAGGTGGTGTATCGGGGCCACTCAGAGTCACAGACAGAATACAGTGATCGGAAAACTCTACCGCCTGACACACTGGTGCCGAGAAGGCGGAGTTCCCCTTTAAAAAAAACCTATCTATTCTACTCTGACTGGAACCTCTCTGAAAAGTGAATCCCGTGTCGTCTGGGCAGCAATGAATGTGCACATCAACCAGACCTGCCTCTCTAGCTATTTTGTTTAAAAAAAACCCGTCACAGTCCAGCCTGACTCCGGTCCCTCTCCTGTCCTTAGTCCTAGTGACGGTGTTAAAGTCACCACCGAAGACAACTTGCTGGGCTGTAAAAAGGAAAGGCTTGATCTTCATGAAGAGGCATTTCCTGTCCCATTTTGTCTGGGGCCCATAGATGTTAATCAGGCGCAGGTCCTGCCCCCCCATGGAGACGTCTAAGACCATGCATCTCCCCATTTCTACCTCAATAATCCGCCGACAGGTTACCATGCCGGAAAAAAGTACCGCAACTCCAGTGTAAGGCTCGGCCGCAAGAGACCAGAAGGAGGGGCCGCGCCTCCACTCCTTCTTCGCCATATGAACATCCCCCAAACTGGACAACCTGGTCTCTTGCAAAAAGAAAATGTCAGCATCAAACCTGCTGAGCAAAAATAAGGCCATGTTACGAGCGCTTACTGATTTTATGCTGGCGACATTAATGGTCGCCACCTTCAAAGGAGTGGGAACCGCCATCAGGATGATCGAGGTACCCGTTTCTTAGCCTGCTTACCCCCCTCCCTACTTGGAGACCCTACACGCTTCATAGTCCTCTGTGTTTCCTCCTCCATGGAAACCAGAGACTCATCCCCTGAAGATCCCTCATCCTCCACCTCAGATAACACTTCAAATGTGTTTGACACCTCCACCCTCCCAGGGTCAGGTACAGGCACATCCTTCTTCCGCTTCTTCTTCCCAGACTTCCTTTTTGCCTCCAACCACTCCATATCATCATTTGATAAACCGGCCCGCAAAGCCCCCTCCCCTTCCCTTCCACCATCACCAACAACATCATCCACCCCACTCTCTCCACTCACCACAGCAGTCCCCCCAACCTTCACCCCAACACCCCCACCATCATTCACTCCACCCCCCAGCGCCTCACGCGCTCTGACCCTCTGACGCCGGGGAGGGGGGGTCGGTGCAACCATACACATTGGTCCAGTTCCCTCCACAGCCCCCACTACCTCTGGGGAAACTGACACAGGAGGATCAGACACAACATCCACGGACACTGACTCAGGGGGCACAACACAAGGAGATGACACATTAGAGGGACCATCAGACACTGGGACCACAGGGACAGAGACATTGGGGACCCCTGGCACAGCCTCCCTCTCCTCTGCCTCCTCCATGTCCAGACGAAAAAACTCTTCCACCAAAGCTGACTGGTTGTGCATGGCCTCAGGGCACCGGTTGTACGAATGGCCAACCTTATCACACAGATTGCACCTGATGATATTACAATCCTTAGCCAGATGCCCCAGATCCTGACATAGGGAGCACTTCATCTCTGGGCATGAGGAGGCGAAGTGACCCCGAGAACCGCACTTATTGCAGAGCTTGGGCTGTCCAGGGTAGAACACCACAATCCTGTCCTTCCCAATGAAGGCTGAGGAGGGCAGATGCTGGACCACATTCCCACACACATACAACCTCATCTGCACCGACCACCCACCAGTCCATATCCCTCTCTCATCCACAATCTTCCTCAGGGGTGCAAGTAGCTCCCCAAATCTCCTCAGCCAGACAGCCAAGTCAGCCGAAGGAATGGACTCATTCCGTACTAGAATGGTGACCGTCTTCACTAGAGGTTGGCGTGAGACCACCTTTGGGACGAGTCCCCTCCACTCCGGCAGACCCTTATACATGTGTTCATACTTCTCCCAGAATATATCCAGAGACTCGGGGCGCACAAAGGACAGATCATACTCATAGGATCCTACAGGGCTGATCAAGGCGAAGATATCATCCGCCCTAAACCCCATCTCCAAAATCCTGTCCACCACCGACATCCTGACCGGGGGAGCACCCCCACCTTCCCATCTGAGCTGCACCAAATTCCTCCTCCTGAAGGACAGGGGTGCAGATGGCAGACCTGCAGCAGACCTCCCCCCAGAGCTGACAACATGATGTGACCCCCTCCTCCCAGCAAGAGCCCCAGCATAGGTCTTATTTGCAGCATTAGATGTAGTGGACCTTAAAGCTGCACCCCGCCCATTGGTTGCAGGAACCTCAGAGCCCCCGCTCTGCAGACCACCATCAGAGGCAGCAGCAGTCCCTCCATCCACCAACACACAGGCATTCCCCTTTCCAGCATTGCAAGCACTCTTATCATCCATATGTTTCCTTTCACTCGTGGCACTACTGCTCCCAGCAGACCCACTCACACCAGATGCTCCTGTCTCCCCCTCCCCCAACATACTCCTCTTAGGCAAAAGCCTTCCACTCCTGGTCACTCTCCCCTGGGTTTCAGCAACCCCTTTCAGAGTGCTGCTGACAATTTCCCTCCCACCATTTTCTGCTGCATTTGCAGCCATCAGCAGAGGTTGTCCAGCAATAGTCTCAGATCCCCCCTTTACCTTCCCCCCAGCAGAGTCCACAGTCCCAGGGTTCCTGGTATCAGAGTCCTCAGTCCCAGCAGAGTGCAGTCCTGCAGGCACAGCAGCCATCTTCCCTGCAGAGCTCTGTGCACACACAGGAGGATTTCCCTCCAAAACACTGCAGTGCACATGGCTGTCCACACTGGAGTCCAAAATGGCACTTTTAATAAAGCGCGGCTTTTCTGTTTTTTTCTCCTTTACAGGACCAGGTACAGAGTCCTCACCGTCATCTTCATCCTCAGAGTCCTCAGAAAAGCGGAAAGTTCTTCCAATTAGGGAAGACTCCAATTCCTCAATGTACTTTAGCAGCCCTCCACCATATTCCTCTACCTCCTGTGCTGTTCCTCCAGCTTGCTGTGGAGGGAGGGGGGCAGAGGCTGACATTTCCTCCAGGGAAGCAGATCCTGAGGTGGATGGGATAGCAGGGGCAGCATCCAGGACCCCCTCCTCACTCTCCACCAGTACTGCCACCGCCGATGCTGGATCCTTACCGGAGTCTCCCTTCATCTTCCTGAACCTCTCCTCATTCCGGAACTTTTCTCTGAAAGCTCCGCTCTTCTCCTTCAGCGTCTTTACCAGATTCTGCTGCTTCTTGATGGCGACCTCCAGACCCTTCATCTCCGGCTTCATGCTCTGCCTCTTGCTGCTCCATGACTTGTCATGGAGAACTTTCTTCTTCTTGTAGTCAGTTTTCAGACTCACCAACTTTTCCTCCTCCTTTGCGATTCTCACCAGATAATCAGCAACCCGCTCTCTAAAGACAGGGAGGGATTCCCCACTTTTAGGGCCACAGCCAAGGTCTTCAGGTGCTGGTGAAGTATGGGAAGGCAAGCTGGGTCCCTCAGGGGGAGCATGGTCTGAGCCTAGCCCAGAAGAGGCCATGTTTCTGGGGCCAGGCGAGCAGGCCTGGCCCCCTAGTGTCTGGAGAGGGAGAGCAACTGCAGCACAACCTCTCTGGTGCAGAGTGTAAATTTTTTGTTTATTAAAATCTTGCAAACAAAAAACATCATAAAAATCATATTTACATATATACAGAATAAAAATATGTATTTTTAAACAAAACCAGCTTACTTCAGCAAAATAACAAATCCTGACCGTCACCTAAACACCCCCTCAGGCTAAGAAACGATTAAACATTCACCCCATACATTGATCCCATACATCAATCCCATGCATGCAGCCTTTCTTCAAAAATCTGATGTTACAAAATCTAGGGGACGTGAAAGGACAGAAAGAGAAGCCACGCCCCCAGAGACTGACAGACAGCAGCTACGGGGACCTGACATTCCTCCACGCCTTTGTCCAGGCTCCCAGCCGCCACCTGTCCTTCTCAAGACCCCGAATCTTCCCAACCTCACCCAGAATGTTGTTCACCACCACCTCGACAGGAAGGACTTTTTTGCGAATGGAAACCTGACACCGTGCATTCCACGTGTGGTAACGGACTACTAAGCTAACTAGAAAAAGTGTCTCAAAATCAAAATCCCGGTGAGTCTGAAAGGCACCGTAAGACCACTCCGCGTAACTCAAGCGGGAAAGGAAAGGGATCCCCAGAGCCCCACCCACCCGCTTGTAGACTTCTATATTGAAGGGGCACTGAAGCAAGAAATGGTCCATCGTCTCCTCCACCCCACCGCACTCCACTCTTGGACAACCACGGTTCTCCGCAGAGCGATGCTTCAGGTTGCCCTTCACATAGAGTCTGCCATGGAACGAGAGCCAGGCCAAATCCCGAAACTTTAAAGGGATTCTCTCCAGATTCATCAAACGCAGACCCTCCCTCATAACCGGGCCTGGGCAATCCCTCAAGGCCAATGGCTCGCTAAAGGCAGATTCAACAACCCTCCTCTCCAGGGCCTTCCTAGGAAGAGATTTAATTTCCTCCGCCGTCACTCGCCATTGCCGAAGCATTTTCAGACACGGGGCAACATAAGCCGGGAGCTTACCATGTTGGACCCTCAGGCTTTTCACTGGCCCGCCATTCTCCCAGCTCCGTAGAAAAGGCCTAAACCAGGACTGAAAAATACCAACCCACCCAGGCGGTTCCTCTGCCAGCATGCTACCAAAATTATGTTTCAAAAACATCAGAGAAAAGAAAACCACCGGGTTGACCATACCTAGGCCACCCATCCGCCTGGGAAGGTAGGTTACAGACCTCTTAATGAGGTTCAGTTTGTGCCCCCATAACAGCTGGAAGAAACAACTGTAGATCCTCGCATAGAGAGACACTGGCAAAACACAGACAAAGCTGACATACAGAAATACCGGGATCAGGTAAGTTTTAATCAGGTCAATCCTTTCCCTGTAAGAGAGTTTCCAATCCTTCCAGCTGGCCACCTTGGCATCGGCATCTTGTAGCCTGCTTACCCAATTTGCAAGGCCGTAATCACCGGGACCAAATCTGATGCCTAATACTTTAATTTCCTGCTGGGGCTCTGGGAAGGCGTCCGGAAGGGTAAAGCCTTCGCCTTCCTCTCCCATCCAGAAAACCTCACTCTTATCCTGATTGATCTTTGAGCCAGATGCCTCAGCATACTGTTCCATCACCGAGACCACCTCCTCTGCCTCCTGCATCCCGGAGATGAAAACAGACACGTCATCAGCATAGGCCACGACCCTCAGAGGGGGCTCCCCAGGAATGCCCAAAGGAACTCCACACAACGGTCCGCTCTCTAACCTCCAAATGAAGGGATCGATTACAAACGCATATAGCAGAGGACTCAAAGGACACCCCTGACGCACACCTGAGCCAACCTCAAAGGGTCGTCCAATCCAACCATTCACAAGCATGAAGCTTTCAGCCCCTCTGTATAAGGTCTTTAGCCAATCGATAAAGCCCCCCTCCAGGCCATACTTGCCAAGAAGCAGCCATAGGTACTCATGATTGACTCGATCAAAAGCTTTGGCCTGATCCAATGCCAGCAGGAACTTTCCCCAGCCTGCAGCCCTGCACCGCTCCAGGGCCTCCCGGACAGCTAACACCGCTGAAAAAGTGCTTCTTCCCTGAACCGAACAGTGCTGATGGCGAGAAAGTAAATTGCCCGCAACAGACGATAAACGCCAGAAAATAATTTTTGCCAATATCTTCCTATCAACATTGAGAAGGCTAATGGGCCGCCAATTCTCAATTCTCGAGGAATCCTTACCCTTTGACAGAAGAATCACTGCAGATTGTCACATGGAGGGAGAGAGCGAACCCTCTCTCAGACAGCCATTAAACACCTCCACCAAATATGGGGCCAGAGTCACCTTAAAGTGCTTATAAAACTCGGCTGTCAATCCGTCTGGCCCAGGCGACTTCTTCATGGCAAGCTGATCAATAGCTTTCACCACCTCATCTGCCGTGATGTCCTCTGTCAAACTCACAAGAGAACTGCCATTTCCCAGTCCTGGAGTAGAGTCCAGAAAACCCGACATGCTCGCCCGATCGATGTCCCTCCTACCCAGGAGGTCAGCATAATATGACCTGGAGGTTTCCAGGATCCCTGACTTGGACTTTGTCAGGGAACCCGTACTGTCAACCAGGCCTACAACTGACTTAACTGCTCTACCTTGTTTGCAGTTCTGGTAAGGGTCGGGCGAGTGATACTTCCCATAATCCCTTTCCAGAACCAAAGAGGCATGCCTGTCATATTGACACTGCCTGAGCAAGAGTTTGACCTCAGAGATCGCTTCTGGATCTCCATTATTCGAGACAAGCCGATCGAGCTTCCTCCGCAGACGCTGGTAGGTGACATACTTATCAAGCTGTTTATTCCTTCCTATGGCCTTGAAAAACCCAACGATCCTTCGTTTTGTAAGCTCCCACCACTCGGACTTACTGCTGCAAACGTCCATGATTGATACCTGTGCCTGAAAAAAATCCTCAAAGGATTGACTCACCTTCTCATCGTCCAGGAGTGCCGAATTCAGCTTCCAGGTACCCCTCCCCTTAGGTGGTGTATCGGGGCCACTCAGAGTCACAGACAGAATACAGTGATCGGAAAACTCTACCGCCTGACACACTGGTGCCGAGAAGGCGGAGTTCCCCTTTAAAAAAAACCTATCTATTCTACTCTGACTGGAACCTCTCTGAAAAGTGAATCCCGTGTCGTCTGGGCAGCAATGAATGTGCACATCAACCAGACCTGCCTCTCTAGCTATTTTGTTTAAAAAAAACCCGTCACAGTCCAGCCTGACTCCGGTCCCTCTCCTGTCCTTAGTCCTAGTGACGGTGTTAAAGTCACCACCGAAGACAACTTGCTGGGCTGTAAAAAGGAAAGGCTTGATCTTCATGAAGAGGCATTTCCTGTCCCATTTTGTCTGGGGCCCATAGATGTTAATCAGGCGCAGGTCCTGCCCCCCCATGGAGACGTCTAAGACCATGCATCTCCCCATTTCTACCTCAATAATCCGCCGACAGGTTACCATGCCGGAAAAAAGTACCGCAACTCCAGTGTAAGGCTCGGCCGCAAGAGACCAGAAGGAGGGGCCGCGCCTCCACTCCTTCTTCGCCATATGAACATCCCCCAAACTGGACAACCTGGTCTCCTGCAAAAAGAAAATGTCAGCATCAAACCTGCTGAGCAAAGATAAGGCCATGTTACGAGCGCTTACTGATTTTATGCTGGCGACATTAATGGTCGCCACCTTCAAAGGAGTGGGAACCGCCATCAGGATGATCGAGGTACCCGTTTCTTAGCCTGCTTACCCCCCTCCCTACTTGGAGACCCTACACGCTTCATAGTCCTCTGTGTTTCCTCCTCCATGGAAACCAGAGACTCATCCCCTGAAGATCCCTCATCCTCCACCTCAGATAACACTTCAAATGTGTTTGACACCTCCACCCTCCCAGGGTCAGGTACAGGCACATCCTTCTTCCGCTTCTTCTTCCCAGACTTCCTTTTTGCCTCCAACCACTCCATATCATCATTTGATAAACCGGCCCGCAAAGCCCCCTCCCCTTCCCTTCCACCATCACCAACAAACTCATCCACCCCACTCTCTCCACTCACCACAGCAGTCCCCCCAACCTTCACCCCAACACCCCCACCATCATTCACTCCACCCCCCAGCGCCTCACGCGCTCTGACCCTCTGACGCCGGGGAGGGGGGGTCGGTGCAACCATACACATTGGTCCAGTTCCCTCCACAGCCCCCACTACCTCTGGGGAAACTGACACAGGAGGATCAGACACAACATCCACGGACACTGACTCACGGGGCACAACACACGGAGATGACACATTAGAGGGACCATCAGACACTGGGACCACAGGGACAGAGACATTGGGGACCCCTGGCACAGCCTCCCTCTCCTCTGCCTCCTCCATGTCCAGACGAAAAAACTCTTCCACCAAAGCTGACTGGTTGTGCATGGCCTCAGGGCACCGGTTGTACGAATGGCCAACCTTATCACACAGATTGCACCTGATGATATTACAATCCTTAGCCAGGTGCCCCAGATCCTGACATCGGGAGCACTTCATCTCTGGGCATGAGGAGGCGAAGTGACCCCGAGAACCGCATTTATTGCAGAGCTTGGGCTGTCCAGGGTAGAACACCACAATCCTGTCCTTCCCAATGAAGGCTGAGGAGGGCAGATGCTGGACCACATTCCCACACACATACAACCTCATCTGCACCGACCACCCACCAGTCCATATCCCTCTCTCATCCACAATCTTCTTCAGGGGTGCAAGTAGCTCCCCAAATCTCCTCAGCCAGACAGCCAAGTCAGCCGAAGGAATGGACTCATTCCGTACTAGAATGGTGACCGTCTTCACTAGAGGTTGGCGTGAGACCACCTTTGGGACGAGTCCCCTCCATTCCGGCAGACCCTTATACATGTGTTCATACTTCTCCCAGAATATATCCAGAGACTCGGGGCGCACAAAGGACAGATCATACTCATAGGATCCTACAGGGCTGATCAAGGCGAAGATGTCATCCGCCCTAAACCCCATCTCCAAAATCCTGTCCACCACCGACATCCTGACCGGGGGAGCACCCCCACCTTCCCATCTGAGCTGCACCAAATTCCTCCTCCTGAAGGACAGGGGTGCAGATGGCAGACCTGCAGCAGACCTCCCCCCAGAGCTGACAGCATGATGTGACCCCCTCCTCCCAGCCAGAGCCCCAGCATAGGTCTTATTTGCAGCATTAGATGTAGTGGACCTTAAAGCTGCACCCCGCCCATTGGTTGCAGGAACCTCAGAGCCCCCGCTCTGCAAACCACCATCAGAGGCAGCAGCAGTCCCTCCATCCACCAACACACAGGCATTCCCCTTTCCAGCATTGCAAGCACTCTTATCATCCATATGTTTCCTTTCACTCGTGGCACTACTGCTCCCAGCAGACTCACTCACAGCAGATGCTCCTGTCTCCCCCTCCCCCAACATACTCCTCTTAGGCAAAAGCCTTCCACTCCTGGTCACTCTCCCCTGGGTTTCAGCAACCCCTTTCAGAGTGCTGCTGACAATTTCCCTCCCACCATTTTCTGCTGCATTTGCAGCCATCAGCAGAGGTTGTTCAGCAATAGTCTCAGATCCCCCCTTTACCTTCCCCCCAGCAGAGTCCACAGTCCCAGGGTTCCTGGTATCAGAGTCCTCAGTCCCAGCAGAGTGCAGTCCTGCAGGCACAGCAGCCATCTTCCCTGCAGAGCTCTGTGCACACACAGGAGGATTTCCCTCCAAAACACTGCAGTGCACATGGCTGTCCACACTGGAGTCCAAAATGGCACTTTTAATAAAGCGCGGCTTTTCTGTTTTTTTCTCCTTTACAGGACCAGGTACAGAGTCCTCACCGTCATCTTCATCCTCAGAGTCCTCAGAAAAACGGAAAGTTCTTCCAATTAGGGAAGACTCCAATTCCTCAATGTACTTTAGCAGCCCTCCACCATATTCCTCTACCTCCTGTGCTGTTCCTCCAGCCTGCTGTGGAGGGAGGGGGGCAGAGGCTGACATTTCCTCCAGGGAAGCAGATCCTGAGGTGGATGGGATAGCAGGGGCAGCATCCAGGACCCCCTCCACACTCTCCACCCGTACTGCCACCGCCGATGCTGGATCCTTACCGGAGTCTCCCTTCATCTTCCTGAACCTTTCCTCATTCCGGAACTTTTCTCTGAAAGCTCCGCTCTTCTCCTTCAGCGTCTTTACCAGATTCTGCTGCTTCTTGATGGCGACCTCCAAACCCTTCATCTCCGGCTTCATGCTCTGCCTCTTGCTGCTCCATGACTTGTCATGGAGAACTTTCTTTTTCTTGTAGTCAGTTTTCAGACTCACCAACTTTTCCTCCTCCTTTGCGATTCTCACCAGATAATCAGCAACCCGCTCTCTAAAGACAGGGAGGGATTCCCCACTTTTAGGGCCACAGCCAAGGTCTTCAGGTGCTGGTAAAGTATGGGAAGGCAAGCTGGGTCCCTCAGGGGGAGCATGGTCTGAGCCTAGCCCAGAAGAGGCCATGTTTCTGGGGCCAGGCGAGCAGGCCTGGCCCCCTAGTGCCTGGAGAGGGAGAGCAACTGCAGCACAACCTCTCTGGTGCAGAGTGTAAGCTCCTCTGGTGCAGTGATGACTGTGGGGGGACATTAGTGTGTAAGCTCCTCTGGTGCAGTGAAGTCTGTGGGGGGGACATTAGAGTGTAAGCTCCTCTGGTGCAGAGACTGGTGTGGCTGGTTTTCTGTACAGCACTGCGGTATATGTCAGAGCTATATAAATGTATACTAACAGTAGTGTGTGACTGTGGGGGAACTTTAGAGTGTAAGCTCCTTTGGTGCACAAACTGCTGTCATTTCTGATTTCTTTTTGGAGAATCCATGTACACACGATGTACGGGGGGAGAGTATTGCTCACCAAACTCACAGGTAATATTTTTTGGAGATACGGAATCTTCCATCTGATCGGCTCCAGGGTGTCAGTAACACTGATAAAATGCAGATCACCCGCGCAGCTTTTGAGAAATCTCTGTAGGGGATTTTCTGGGCATATTTGTCTGGGAAAATAGCAGACCTCCTATAGCATTTCTCTGTGCTACAATCCTCCACATCCCCTTTCATGTCTGACGTAAAATGTACTCATTCCTCGGATTTCGTGAGCTTTCATACCTTGAATGTGTCGTCTACCAGTTGGGTTAACTGACTCCTGCGGTCAATTAACTTCTCAAAGACGAAACCAAGGTAGGCGAGACGTAAAGCTTGTTGAGTTGAGGAAAAGTGGTAAATTTAAGGAGAACAAAAGGTTTTATGACTTTTCGGAGTATTATGTCCATATCATGAATGATGGACGTTGTGTTATTGTTACTCCTCCTCCAATGACCAAGGTTGCACATGGCATTGGTGGTTGAGGGCCTACTGCAAAGTATTGTCTCCTCATACGCAGAGGGTTGGATGCCGGTGGTAATATTATGGGTTGCAAAACTCTTTTTCTGTCACAAGATGGTGGTAACAGGTGGTCCTTGTTTGGCTAGTACCAGACCTTAGGCTGTGGTACCATGGGAGATGTAGTTTGGAGGAGGATCTGGACTGCAATCAAGGCATTTGCCTAGGGCTGCACTGCTCCTCTGAAGAAGGGATGGAAGAAGGGACGCATGGGGACCTGGTGGGTTCCCGAGAGAGGTTGCGGGATTCATGATGGTGTATGCACACTCTCGTTCCCGGGGATGTCCGGAGCTGTAAAGGTGAGTGTCTTTCTCTCTCTCGAAATTGGGAATGGTGGCTGGTGCGTGGGGGGCAGTGGTAGTGGAAGGCTCTCTTGGGTTGGAGGCAGGGGTGTTGTTGGTCAATGTCAGGCTCTCTCTGCGTGGGGGAAATGATTTTTGTGTTGCCTAGGGCAGCATAAAACCTAAATACACCACTGACTGCAACCATCACTGGGAAGCAACTACAATGCCCAGGAATACCTGAGTCATATAAAAAGGAGATCCAAGGAAGGAGTGTGCCAATTGGAGAGAGGAAGACAGAAGTCCGTGTTGTGCTGTGCTTGCTGAGTGTGCCAATTGAAGAGGGGAAGGGAGAAGTCCCGTGTTGTGTTGTGTTTGCCGAGTGTGCCAATTGGAGAGGGGAAGGGAGAAGTCCCGTGTTGTGTTGTGTTTGCCGAGTGTGCCAATTGGAGAGAGGAAGAGAGAAGTTCCGTGTTGTGTTGTGTTTGCCGAGTGTGCCAATTGGAGAGAGGAAGGGAGAAGTTCCGTGTTGCTTTTACCGAGCGTGCCAATTGGAGAGAGGAAGGGAGAAGTCCCGTGTTGTGCTTGCCGAGCGTGCCAATTGGAGAGAGGAAGGGAGAAGTCCCGTGTTGTTCTTGCCGAGCGTGCCAATTGGAGAGAGGAAGGGAGAAGTCCCGTGTTGTATTTGCCGAATTGTTCCCGTGCTGAGTTTCGCTGGTCACATCCAGAGACCGGGAGATGGACTGGGATGAGTTTCCTGCATAATCGGCCTTTCTGGTGCCCACTCTGAGACGCTTGCTGGTGATCCAGGCTGCCATCGCCCAGATCTGCGACCAAGAAGGTCACCATTTCTCCGGCTGCCAGCGTTGGTCAGCTATAGAAAAAAAGGGGGCCCCCTCATCTGGTCATTTAATCAGTCGCCATTGGGAAAACTACAGAGAAAGGAAGTGGTGAGAAGGCCACAGACCCACTGTCAAGCTGCATCCATTGGCTAATATCCTACAGTCATAGACAAGGTCGGACTGACAACTCATGGGGCCCCCGGGCAAGAGGGGATCATGGGGCCCATTTTTCCTTGCCCACACTCAAAGCACACCCAAAAAAGCCTATAAAAGGTACCAGGGGCATCTCATGGGGCCCCCTATTGACCCCCGGCCCTCGGGCAGTGCCCGAGTGCCCGAATGGTCAGTCTGCCCCTGATCATAGACCCCACACCTGCTGTTGGGTGTACTCCTCATGTTATAGACCAGGCCCAAGGTGAGGGTTCACAAGTCGAACTACCCTACTGCCCTATAGTGATGTATATCTGGGACTTCTGGATAAACAATTTTTCAGAAAAAAAGGTGGTTCTTTGGTCCCCCATAGTCCAGAACTCTCACATTTCACCGGGGGGACTGGTGGTCAATGGACTATTGACATGACATAATATTTTCCATTTATACACTGGTGGTCAGTGGCTTTGTAGGACCATACCATTGTTCCTTTTACTTTTTCCTCCATATTCATACGATATTTGGATTCCCCCTATTATTAAAGGAGAACCCATTACCGTAGACCCCCACAACCACTGGCCAGGGTTGTGGGGAGGAGGCCCTTCTCATCAACATGGTCACAAGGTTCTCTGCCAGGAAGGTCCATGCATGCTCATCTCCACTCGTACATGGACAACCAGGCTGCATGCTCAGGTCAAGGAAGGGTCTGGTACAGATTTCTTGGGGGATCCCCCCAGGGTAGTTGGTTCATTCCTACCCATAAACAATCATCTTTTAAACATGTTTGCTTTTATATATATATATATTTTAGAGTGTTTGCAGCCCCAGTAAATTCCTTTCCACTTTCCAGCAAAACTTGTGACCCCCTGAACCCGTCTGACTACAATACCCCACCCTACACTGGAGACATAGCTTCAGCAGCTAATTAATCAGCTCTAGGAATTAGCATCTGGTAACTATTACCATTTACTATTTTCCTTTTAATGAACTTCATAAGTAGATGATTGAGATAGAGAAGGTTCTAGATTAGATGCCAAAAATCCGTGTCATGTACCGCCTCATGTTAAAGGGTCATTCCACCCAGAACAGATATTTAGGCACTTGGAAGATACTGGAGAGCTAAACTACCAGACAGTCTCACAGTCAATGACTCTACTGTGATCCGGGAACTCAGCACAGGGATGGTGGGAACCCCTCATAATGGGCACAGCAGGTGTACAGATCCGGGAACTCTGCACAGAGATGGTGGGAACCAGTCATAATGGGCACAGCAGGTGTACAGATCCGGGAACTCTGCACAGAGATGGTGGGAACCAGTCATAATGGGCACAGCAAGTCTACAGACCCGGGAACTCAGCACAGGGATGGTGGGAACACCTTATAATGGGCACAGCGGGAGTGCAGACCTGGGAACTCAGCACAGAGATGGTGGGAACCCCTCATAATGGGCACAGCAGGTGTACAGACATGGGAACTCAGCACAGGGATGGTGGGAACCGCTCATAATGGGCACAGCGGGTGTACAGACCCGGGAACTCAGCACAGGGATGGTGGGAACCCCCCATAATGGGCACAGCGGGTGTACAGACCTGGGAACTCAGCACAGGTATGGTGGGAACCCCTCCCATCGAGCACAGTAGAGTCATTGACTGTGAGACTGTCTGGTAGTTTAGTTCTCCATCCCTGTGCTGAGTTCCCGGGTCTGTACACCCGCTGTGCCCATTATGAGGGGTTCCCACCATCCCTGTGCTGAGTTCCCAGGTCTGTACACCCGCTATGCCCATTATGAGGGGTTCCCACCATCCTTGTGCTGAGCTTCCATGTCTGCACACCTGCTGTGCCCATTATGAGGGGTTCCCACCATCCCTGTGCTGAGTTCCCGGGTCTGTACACCTGCTGTGCCCATTATGAGGGGTTCCCACCATTCCTGTGCTGCGTTCCTGGATCTGTACACCTGCTGTGCCCATTATGGGGGATTCCCACCATCCCTGTGCTGAGTTCCCGGGTCTGTACACCTGCTGTGCCGATTATGAGGGGTTCCCACCATCCCTGTGCTGAGTTCCCGGGTCTGTACACCTGCTATGCCCATTATGAGGGATTCCCACCATCCCTGTGCTGAGTTCCCAGGTCTGTACACCTGCTGTGCCCATTATGAGGGGTTCCCACCATCCCTGTGCAGAGTTCCCGGGTCTGTCAACTTAGAAGACAAGGGCCGACTCAGTTTACCAGAATCCACGCATAAAGAAAAAAAAAATCACATTAGGATGGAATGATCCTTTAAGTGGGAATGATCCTTTAAGTGGGAATGATCCTTTAAGTGGGAATGATCTTTTAAGTGGGAATGATCCTTTATGTTTGCTCGATCTCTCAAGCAGAAGGCCAATTTCTAGATACAAACAGTTCTTCATATAAAACATATCAGGTGTACGGTACGGAAGGGCTCGGGGTGGACGGCTGGAGATATGGGAACATCAAATATCAGTGAGGATCACCTCACCTCCATCTGACCCGACAGTGCGGTCTGCGAAGCATCTTTAGTGCTGACGTGTGAATGGAGGGGGGGAGTGTGGGGGGGCTGGTTCACTGCAAATTCCTTGTAAACCCCATAAGACGTGTCTGTTGTCTATACAATGTGTATGGTATGTTCATGTTTACACGAATAAAACGTCTGAACTCCGCCAATTAAATCTGACCTCCGGACTCCCCTTCATTCTTACACGGCTGTGCCGGCTCATCTCCCGAAATTGAAACACCTTCCTCTGATTTCACCGCACACTGTGAGCTTCTCACTATGTGCGATAGAAGCTGCAGCAAGCCAACTAGAGCTCCGCTTCATTTCCTGCTGGAGGTTATCCAGCATCATCTAGCTCTCTTTCTCCCCAGCCTAACTGTCACTGGCCCCGCCCCTTTCATTATTTGGATTTTAGTTTGTTCAGATACAGAGGTTCAGCATGACACGAGGGCCAAGGGACCGAGGAAGGGGAATAGTCCCTGTACTGTGTCTAATATCTTTCCTATAATTTCCTATGATCACCAGCTCCATCTAATGGCCGTAATGAGGCCTTTTTAGGATTGAGGTATTTCAGGAAAATACCACGTTATGGCCTCTAGATGGAGCGGATGATCATAGGAAACACAAATATTATTATTATTATTACTATTATTATTGTTGTTGGCATTATTATTATTGTCATTATTATTATTATTGTTGTCATTATTATAATTATTATTATTATTATTAACATTATTATTGTCATTATTATTATTATCATTAGTGTTGTTATTATTATAATTATTATTATTAATATTATTATTGTCATTATTATTATTATCATTATTATTACTATTATTATTGTTGTTGGCATTATTGTTAATATTATTATTAATGTCATTATTATTATTGTTACTATTATTATTGTCATTATTATAATATTATTATTAATAATATTATTATTATTGTCATTATTATAATTATCATTATTATTATTATTATTATTATTATACAGGATTTATATTGCGCCAACAGTTTGCTCAGCGCTTTACAATATAAAGGGAGAAAATACAGCAACAATACAGTTCAATACAAGAGGGTTTTTTATGATTATTTTATGAGAAGCTTCGCAAATGCTGAGACATCTGCAGGGCAATTTTTTTAATTATTATTATTATTATATAATTGCACATACAATTCAATTATTTTTAGAATTATTATTATGTGCAATTATATAATAATAATAATATTAATACTAGAAATAATAGTAATAATAATTGAATTGCATGTGCAATTATATAATAATAATAACAATAATTTAATTGTATGTTAAATTATATAATAATAATAATAATTGAGATGTATGTTCAATTATATAATAATAATAATTGAATTGTATGTTCAATTATATAATAATAATTATAATTGAATTGTATGTTCAATTATATAATAATAATTATAATTGAATTGTATGTTCAATTATATAATAATAATAATTGAATTGTATGTGGAATTATATAATAATAATTGAATTGTATGTTCAATTATATAATAATAATAATAATAATTGAATTGTATGTTCAATTATATAATAATAATAATAATTGAATTCTATGTTCAATTATATGATAATAATATTAATAATAATCTGACCTCCTTAGGTACCCCTGTGTAATTTATGGTACAGATCGTGGAATGCCTACACCCCTGGTCAGCATGATAAGGACTGTGTACATTTCTCCCATCCACACACCATGATTTACACTAAACATTGCTTTTTTGTAAATAATCCGACACTATAAAGCAGCCGCGGGTACTAGGAGGCAGCATGTCTGCTCAGTGTTCTGCCCAGCAATGGATCGCCATTAAATTATCCAATGGATTTCCAGTTATGTAACTTTGCACAATATTGCACGGCTCAGTGGATAAGACCCCAGAATAATTCACACAACATTAAAGCCATAATCTGCTGCAAAAAGTGAAACAAAAATGTAATATATTGTAGCATTCATTTTATTTTTTCCTTTATTTTCACCTGGTGTTTCTGCCAGTAATACACTTCCTGTGCTAGGGTGACAACGCTCACATAATGTACTATATGGAGGAGTGGCGTTGTCACCCTACTGGGAACTTAGGGTAGGTATGGTGGGAACCCTTCATAACTGGTACAGCAGATGTGCAGACCTGGGAACACAGTGCAGGGATGGTGGAAACCCCTCATAATGGGCACAGTAGGTGTGTAGACTTGGGAACTCAGCACAAGGATGGTGGGAAAATATGATAATGGGTAAAGCAGGTGAGCAGACCCAGGAACTCAGTACAGGGATGCTGGTAGCAGCTGTCAGTCAACTACCAATGATCTGGAGCCCACAGAATGTGATCCCTGTCAAATGCCAACAATCGGGAGACAGTAGGACATGATCCTGGTCAATTGCCAATGATCTAGAGCCAATAGAATGTTATCCCGATGATTGGAAGCCTGTAGGATGTGATCTTGGTGAACTACTGATGATCAGGAGCCTGTAGAACATGATCTTGGTGAACTACTGATGATCAGGAGCCTGTAGAACATGATCTTGGTGAACTACTGATGATCGGAAGCCAGCAGCACATGGTCCTGGTCAACTATCAATGATCTAGAGCCAGTAGAATGTTATCTCTGTCAACTACCGATGATCGGGAGCCAGTAGGATGTGATCTTGGTTAACTACAGATGATCAGGAGCTAGCTTGACATGCTTCTGGTCAACTATCAATGATCTAGAGCCAGTAGAATGTGATCCGTGTCAACTACCAATGATCGGGAGCCAGTAGGATGTGATCTTGGTGAACTACTGATGATCAGAAACCAGCAGGACATGTTCCTGGTCAGCTCTCAATTATCTAGAACCAGTAGAATGTTATGTCTGTCAACTACCGATGATCGTGAGCCTGTACAATGTGATCTTGGTGAACTACTGATGATCGGAAGCCAGCAGAACATGCTCCTGGTCAACTATCAATGATCTAGAGCCAGTAGGATGTGCTCTTGGTTAACTACAGATGATCAGGAGCTAGCTTGACGTGCTTCTGGTCAATGACCAATGATCTAGAGCCAGTAGAATGTGATCTGTGTCAACTACCAATGATCGGGAGCCAGTAGGATGTGATCTTGGTGAACTACTGATGATCAGAAACCAGCAGGACATGTTCCTGGTCAGCTCTCAATTATCTAGAACCAGTAGAATGTTATGTCTGTCAACTACCAATGATCGTGAGCCTGTACAATGTGATCTTGGTGAACTACTGATGATCGGAAGCCAGCAGAACATGCTCCTGGTCAACTATCAATGATCTAGAGCCAGTAGGATGTGCTCTTGGTTAACTACAGATGATCAGGAGCTAGCTTGACGTGCTTCTGGTCAATGACCAATGATCTAGAGCCAGTAGAATGTGATCTGTGTCAACTACCAATGATCGGGAGCCAGTAGGAGGTGATCTTGGTTAACTATAGATGACCAGGAGCCTATAGGACATGATCTTGGTGAACTACTGATGATCGGAAGCCAGCAGGGCATGCTCCTGGTCAACTATCAATGATCTAGAGCCAGTAGAATGTGATCCGTGTCAACTACTGATGATCAGGAGCCAGTAGGATGTGATCTTGGTTAACTACAGATGATCGGAAGCCAGCAGAACATGCTCCTGGTCAACTATCAATGATCTAGAGCCTGTAGAATGTGATCCATGTCAACTATCAATGATCGGGAGCCTGTAGGACATGATGTTGGTGAACTACTGATGATCTGAAGTCAGCAGGACATGCTCCTGGTCAACTATCAATGATCTAGAGCCAGTAGAATGTTATCCCTGTCAACTACCGGTGATTGGGAGCCTGTAGGATGTGATCTTGGTTAACTACAGGTGATCAGGAGCTAGCTTGACGTGCTTAGGGTCAACGACCAATGATCTAGTGCAGTGGTTCTCAATCTGTGGAAACTCAGGACCCACATTTGTCCTAGGTCATTAAGTTGTCACCCAAAAATATGAACATATGAAGTTAATTAGAACTAATGGGAAAATGGGATGCTTCTTGCTCTTGATAAGTGTGGGTCTGAGGTGATGATAGGGGTATTAGAGAGGCCTGGGGGGAACTTTCCCCATGGCCCAGTCCACCCCTGGTCACAAACCCACTTTTGGGTCGCAACCCATTACTTGAGAAACACTGATCTAGAGCCAGGAGAATGAAATCCCTGTCAACTACTGATGATCGGGAACTAATAGGACATGATCTTGGACAATTTCCGACGATCAGGGGTTAGTAGGACATGCTCCTGAGCAACTACTGATGATTGAGAACCAGCAGAATGTGATCCTGGTCATCTACTGACAATCAGAGCCAGTAGGATGTGATTCCAGTCATCTACTGATGATTTGGAGCCAGAACATGATACCAGTATAGTACCGATGACCAGGAGTCAGTAGGACGTTAACCCAGGCAACTGCTGCCATTTGGGATTAGGTAGAACATGCTCCTGGTCAACTACTGATGATCGGGTGCCAGTAGGACGTGATCCCAGTCAACTACTGATGATCGGGAGCCAGTAGGACATGCTTCTGGTCAACTACCAATGATCAGGAGCCATTAGGGCACGATACCAGTAAATTACCTATGATGGGGAACCAGCAGGACATGGTTCCAGTCAACTACTGATGAAGGGGAGCTAGTAGGATGTGCCCTCAGTCAACATACCGATGACTGGGAGTGAGTAGGACATGCTTCTTACCAACTACCGAGAACTGGAGGCAGTAGGGCATGATGCCAATCAACTTCCGACCATCAGGAGTCAGTAGGATGTGCTCCTGGTTAACTACTGATGATTGGGAGCCAGTAGGACATGATCCTGGTCATCTGCTGTTGATCAGTAGCCAGTAGGGCGTGATCCCACTCATCTACCAATGATCTGGAACCAGGAGGACATTATTGTATTCAACTACTGAGGCTCAGGAGTCGGTAGGATGTGATCCCCAGCAACTACTAACATTCGAGATTCAGTAGTACATGCTCCTGGTGAACTACTGATGATGCAAAGCCAGTAGGGTGTGATCCCACTCATCTACCAATGATCTGGAACCAGGAGGATATGATTTTATTCAACTACCAAGGCTCGGGAGCCAGTAGGATGTGATCCCCAGGAACTACTAACATTCGGGATCCAGTAGTACATTCTCCTGGTCAACTGCTGATGATGCAAAGCCAGTAGGGCGTGATCCCACTCATCTACTAATGATTTGGAACCAGGAGGACATGATTGTATTCAACTACCGAGGCTCGGGAGCCAGTAGGACATGATCCCCAGCAACTACTAACATCTGAGATCCAGTAGTACATTCTCCCAGTCAACTACTGATGATTGGAAGCAAGAAGGACAGGCTTCTGGTCAACTACCAATGAACGGAAGCCCATAGGGTATGATCCCAGTCAACTACTGTTGATGGGCAGCCATTAGGACGTGATTCCAGTCAACTGCTGATGATTGGAAGCCAATAGGATGTGCTCCTGGTCAACATACCAATGATCGGGAGCCAGTAGAAACGTGCTCCCGGTTAACTACCAACAACTGTGAGCCAGTACGGCATGATTCCAGTCAACTACCAATGATGGGGAGACAGTATGACGTGATCCCAACCAACTACTGACAATTGGGGCCAGTAGGACATGTTCCTAGTCGACTACCATGGACCAGAAGCCAGTAGGACATGTTCACAGTCAACTATCAATGATCAGGAACCAGTAGGACATGTTCTCAGTCAACTATCAATGATCAGGAACCAGTAGGACATGTTCTCAGTCAACTATCAATGATCAGGAACCAGTAGGACATGTTCACAGTCAACCATCAATGACCAGGAGCCAGTAGGACATGTTCCTAGTCAACTACCATGGACCAGAAGCCAGTAGGACATGCTCACAGTCAACTATCAATGATCAGGAGCCAGTAGGACATGTTCCCAGTCAACTACCATGGACCAGGAGCCAGTAGGACATGTTCCCAGTCAACTACCATGGACCAGAAGTCAGTAGGACATGTTCACAGTCAACTATCAATGATCAGGAACCAGTCGGACATGTTCTCAGTCAACTATCAATGATCAGGAACCAGTAGGACATGTTCACAGTCAACCATCAATGACCAGGAGCCAGTAGGACATGTTCCTAGTCAACTACCATGGACCAGAAGCCAGTATGACATATTCACAGTCAACTATCAATGATCAGGAGCCAGTAGGACATGTTCACAGTCAACTACCACGGACCAGAAGCCAGTAGGACATGTTCCCAGTCAACTTCCACGGATCAGAAGCCAGTAGGACATGTTCCCAGTCAACTTCCATGGATCAGAAGCCAGTAGGACATGTTCCCAGTCAACTTCCATGGATCAGAAGCCAGTAGGACATGTTCCCAGTCAACTTCAACTGATCAGAAGCCAGTAGGACATGTTCCCAGTCAACTACCACGGATCAGAAGCCAGTAGGACATGTTCACAGTCAATTATCAATGATCAGGAACCAATAGGACATGATTCCATTCAAATACCAACAATTGGGAACCGGTAGGATGGGCATCAGTTGACATCATCAGTACAGCCAATCATGGTGCCTACTGGCTTTTGGGCATCACAGCCCACTTAAAGGGCCAGCTCCTGTCACCTCTAAGGATATTGTAATGGGATTGTACCAACATATTGGAATGTGTATGGTCATCGTAAGGGCCCTTCAATAGATCGGAGCCGTTGTCAGAGCCTTTAAACCACACTGGTTCCAAAAAATTATTCGGGCAAATGGACAATTGTGAAATAAACTTGGTGTTGGTGAAGTCTGGGATGTCATTCTATTCTCCAGGTATGTGTTATGTCGGTCACATACTTACCTCCAGCTGACCCGACCAATCCGCACAAAGAGTCATTTGTGTGACATTTTTGACATAGTTGACGATTCAGTAAATCACTATTATTGTTACTATCCAGAGAGAGAGGCAACTTGTAAAAGACGAGACGGAATGCGGATTCTTCCTGACTCTCGGTGAGCTTTGTGTATTTCTTCCAGATCCGTGCAGCAATCCAGTGTGAGACTTTCTTCCCGTCATAAAGACCTCTCACTGCTGCTCTATCTCCTTATGCAGGGTGACTGATCTGGTCTCCGCCCCCTCCTGCAGTTTTCTTTAGTGGGTGGAGCCTGCTGGGCCCCTCCCACAGCTCTGCTCCCGACACAGGCTACGTACAGCACAGCGACGCCCATATGGAAATTTATATACAGTTGCAAGAAAAAGTATATGAACCCCTTGGGATTACGTGGAGTTTTACATGAATTGTGCATAAAATGTGCTCTGAACGTCATCTAAGTCACAACAATAGAAGAACACAGTCTGCTGAACATAATACTACACAAACATTAGATATTGCCATGGTTTAATTGCACATAACATGTAAACATTCACAGTGCAGGGAGGAAAAAGTATGTGAGGCCCTAGCTTAATGACTTCTCCCAGAGCTAATTGGAGCCAGGAGTGAGCCAACCTTGACTCCAATCAGTGTGATGATATTGGATGTGTTGCTGACAGCTGTCCTGCCCTTAAAAAACACACACCTGTTTTGGGTTTACTGGTTTCAAGAAGCACTGTCTGATGTGAACCATGCCTAGCAGAAAAGAGCTCTCAGAAGACCTACGATCAAGAATTGTTGACTTGCATGAAGCTGGAAAGGGTTACAAAAGTATCTCCAAAAGTCTTGATGTTCATGTGTCCACGGTAAGACAGACTGTCTACAAATGGAGAAAGTTTAGCACTGTTGCTACTCTCCCTAGGCGTGGTCGTCCTGTAAAAATGACTGCAAGAGCACAGTGCAGAATGCTGCATGAGGTAAAGAAGAATCCCAGAGTGTCAGCTAAAGACCTACAGAAATCTCTGGCACATGCTAACATTTTTGTTGACACATCTACAATAAGGAAAACATTAAACAAGAATGGAGTACATGGGAGGACACCACGGAGGAAGCCATTGCTGTCCAAAAAGAATATTGCAGCACGTTTGAAGTTTGCAAAAGAGCACCTGGATGTTCCACAGCACTACTGGCAAAATATACTGTGGACAGATGAAACCAAGACTGAGTTGTTTGGGAAGAACACAGAACACTATGTGTGGAGAAAAAAAGGCACAGCACACCAACATCAAAACCTCATCCCCACTGTAAAACATGGCGGAGGGAGCATCATGGTTTGGGGCTGCTTTGCTGCCTCAGGGCCTGGACGGATTGTTGTCATTGATGGGAAAATGAATTCCAGAGTTTATCAAGACATTTTGCAGGAAAACGTACGACCATCTGTCCGCCAACTGAAGCTCCGCAGAGGATGGGTGATGCAACAGGACAATGACCCAAAGCATACAAGTAATTCAACAAAACAATAGCTGCAACAACACAGAATACACCTTCTGGAGTGGCCCAGTCAGAGTCCTGACCTCAACCCGATTGAAATTCTGTGGCATGACCTTAAGAGAGCAATTCACACCAGACATCCCAAGAATATTGCTGCACTGAAACAGTTTTGTGAAGAGGAGTGGTCCAAAATGACTCCAGATCGTTGTGCAGGTCTGATCTGCAACTACAGGAAACGTTTGGTTGAGGTTATTGCTGCCAAAGGAGGGTCAACCAGTTATTAAGTCCAAAGGTTCACATACTTTTTCCTCCCTGCACTGTGAATGTTTACATGTTATGTGCAATTAAACCATGGCAACATCTAATGTTTGTGTAGTATTATGTTCAGCAGACTGTGTTCTTCTATTGTTGTGACTTAGATGACGTTCAGAGCACATTTTATGCCCAATTCATGCAAAACTCTACGTAATCCCAAGGGGTTCACATACTTTTTCTTGCAACTGTATATTTCAATACATATATATAAACTTAGTGAAATATATTTTGAAAGACATACAGTGTATTTGAAATGTATTTTAAAAAAATATTCTTCCCAAATATATTGCCATATATTTAAAATACTACAATTTTGGCCATATTCAATATATTTTAATATATTTATATAAAATATATATATATTCTTTCAAATATACAGTATGTCTTTCAAAATATATTTCAATAAATATATATCTATATATATATATATATATATAGATATATATATTTCAATAAATATATATCTATATATATATATAGATATATATATTTTATATATATATAATGTTATATATATATTTGTTGAAATATATTTTGAAAGACATACAGCATATATATATTTTAAAAAATATTCTTCCCAAATATATTGCCATATATTTAAAATACTACAATTTTGGCCATATTCAATATATTTTAAAATTTATATATTTTTAAACATATTCTTCAGATTTTTTTATCATATAAAAAAGTCATTTTAACATATATTTTTACATATATTTGTAAATGCATTCCAAAAATGTAGATTTGTATTTTTAAAGATATACAGTATATTTTAAATGTATTTTTGTAAATTTTTTTCATATATTTTGTATTGAAAACACATTTCAACATGCAGTGTGTATGTATATGTGTGTGTATATATGTATATATATATATATATATATATATATATATATATATATATATATATAGATACCTATATATATATCTATATATCTATTGCACATTGAAATTCGGTTTTCATTACTAAATATATGAAAAATATTTTTAAAAATACATTTCAAATATACTGTATATCTTTAAAAATAAAAATCTACATTTTTGGAATGCATTTACAAATATATGTGAAAATATATGTTAAAATGACTTTTTTATATGTTAAAAAAAATCGGAAGAATATATTTAAATATATATATATTTTAAAATATATTGAATACGGCCAAAATTGTAGTATTTCAAATATATGGCAATATATTTGGGAAGAATATTTTTACATTTTTCAAATATATTTTTCTTCCATGTGGGTAGTGTCACTGCTACATTTACAAGGTAATTACAATAATCCAAGGTGATCCTGCCATTAGGGACTGATTCAGGCACTTCCTGTTATAGGGTGACAACACACTCAGAAACGTGCTTCTGTGTTGTCACCCCATGTCTTGCACCCCTGGTGGAGACTATAAGCAGCCATGTTAATGCACATTACTCATGGTTTGGAAGCCGGTGCAGAGCGCAGACATACAGCCAACCCCGGAGTCCCAGAGGGCTTTTCAGAATCAACTGGTAAACAGTCTACTCTACGCCGATAGCTCAGTAAACCTCAGTGAGCCCCCAAGCAAGAGGAATGTCAGCAATACCAACAAAAACGAAAAAAATGACAACATTTATAGCATCACAACTCAGCCAGCACCAACGCCCCGCATCAACCCATCCCGTCCGACCAATCGGAAGACGACCCGGGGCCAGCTACAAATGAAAGCCCTCAGTGTGAGTCACGAACAGGTATTCACTATGATTGATGAACATCACAGGCAGTCAAGGGTTCAGCTGGAAATACCTCCGGCTCCATTATTTAGGCCTTTTCAGTATCTTGTGACACCACGCTAAACCATAGTGGGCATGTTGTGACACGGGGGGGGGGGGGGGGGGACAATAAGGAGGGATGTCCCTTAAATAAAAAAAAAAGTATATAAAAGGAAAAAAAATGTAGCCAAAAGTTCCCGAACACAAACAGTCCTCCCACATGGAAATGAAAATATTCTTCCCAAATATATTGACATACAGTATATTTAAAATGCTACAATTTTGGCCGTATTCAATATATTTCAAAAAATAAATATATATATATACACTGCATGTTGAAATGCACTTTTATTACAAAATATTTTGATTGGACAATGTGGGTAATAAGCCCACATGGAAGAAAAATATATTTGAAATGCTAAAATATGGCCATATTCAATATATTTCAAAATATTTCAATAAATCTATCTATCTATCTATCTATCTATCTATCTATCTATCTATCTATCTATTATCTATCTATCTATCTATCTATCTATCTATTATCTATCTATTATCTATCTATCTATTATCTATCTATCTATCTATCTATCTATCTATCTATCTATCTATCTATCTATTATCTATCTATCTATCTATCTATCTATCTATCTATCTATTATCTATCTATCTATCTATCTATCTATCTATCTATCTATCTATTATCTATCTATCTATTATCTATCTATCTATCTATCTATCTATCTATCTATCTATCTATCTATCTATCTATTATCTATCTATCTATTATCTAGTTGACCAGTTTTTTTTTTCATCAGCTCTGGCCGAAATCTCTTTTTTGACGAAGGTCGACAAGCTTGGAGGTTCTCATGCTGGCCATGGTACCACTGCTAGGTCCCCCACTGTATCCACTTCGGTAGCACCTCTGAGATTCCAGGAGACAAAAAGTGAAGGAAAATCTTGCTAATTTGGCACAGAAAAAAAAGGGGTTCTAGTCCTTCCCTACTCTATCTAAAAATCATATATGCCAACTGTCCCGGAAATGCCAGGAAAGTCCTTTATTCTTGGCCCTCTGTGCCACCCATGCTCTGTCCTGGGCTATATCATGGGATTGCAGCATCAAATTTATTGGGGTTATTGCACATATACAGAGTCAAAGCACTCCGGCTTCTCCCTCCGCTCCTCGCATGTCCACCACCACATATGTATTGGAAGCCATAAAGCCTGGCCCTTCGCACACAATTCCCACCACTATTCTTTTCCTGTGTGTGAATCACCAGGCTGTCAGATAGGGATCTGAGATGCTGAGGCTGGTACATTGATCTCCTGAAAGCTGAGGCTGGTACATTGACCTCCTGGATGCTAAGGCTGGTACATTGATCTCCTGGATGCTGAGGCTGGTAAATTGATCTCCTGGATGCTGAGGCTGGTACATTGATCTCCTGGATGCTGAGGCTGGTACATTGATCTCCTGGATGCTGAGGCTGGTACATTGATCTCCTGGATGCTGAGGCTGGTACATTGACCTCCTGGATGCTGAGGCTGGTACATTGATCTCCTGGATGCTGAGGCTGGTAAATTGATCTCCTGGATGCTGAGGCTGGTACATTGATCTCCTGGATGCTGAGGCTGGTACATTGATCTCCTGGATCTATCTATCTATCTATCTATCTATCTATCTATCTATCTATCTATCTATCTATCTATCTATTATCTATTATCTATCTATCTATCTATCTATCTATCTATCTATTATCTATCTATCTATCTATCTATCTATCTATCTATCTATCTATCTATCTATTATCTATCTATCTATCTATCTATCTATCTATCTATCTATCTATCTATCTATCTATTATCTATCTATCTATTATCTATCTATCTATCTATCTATCTATCTATCTATCTATCTATCTATCTATTATCTATCTATCTATTATCTATCTATTATCTATCTATCTATCTATCTATCTATCTATCTATCTATTATCTATTATCTATCTATCTATCTATTATCTATTATCTATCTATCTATCTATCTATCTATCTATCTATCTATCTATCTATCTATTATCTATCTATCTATCTATCTATCTATCTATCTATCTATCTATCTATCTATTATCTATCTATCTATTATCTATCTATCTATCTATCTATCTATCTATCTATCTATCTATTATCTATCTATCTATTATCTATCTATTATCTATCTATCTATCTATCTATCTATTATCTATCTATCTATTATCTATCTATCTATCTATCTATCTATCTATCTATCTATCTATCTATCTATCTATTATCTATCTATCTATCTATCTATCTATCTATCTATCTATCTATCTATTATCTATCTATCTATCTATCTATCTATCTATCTATCTATCTATCTATTATCTATCTATTATCTATCTATCTATCTATTATCTATCTATCTATCTATTATCTATCTATCTATCTATCTATCTATCTATTATCTATCTATCTATCTATCTATCTATCTATCTATCTATCTATCTATCTATTATCTATCTATCTATCTATCTATCTATCTATTATCTATCTATCTATCTATCTATCTATCTATCTATCTATCTATCTATCTATTATCTATCTATCTATCTATCTATCTATCTATCTATCTATCTATTATCTATCTATTATCTATCTGTCTATCTATCTATCTATCTATCTATCTATCTATCTATCTATCTATCTATTATCTATCTATTATCTATCTATCTATCTATCTATCTATCTATCTATCTATCTATTATCTATCTATCTATCTATCTATCTATCTATCTATCTATCTATTATCTATCTATCTATCT
Organism: Staurois parvus; assembly: GCF_062004578.1. NCBI lineage: Eukaryota > Metazoa > Chordata > Amphibia > Anura > Ranidae > Staurois > Staurois parvus. The sequence continues at coordinate 225,047 of NW_028319310.1, read as the reverse complement.
ATCTATCTATCTATTATCTATCTATCTATCTATCTATCTATCTATCTATCTATCTATCTATCTATCTATCTATCTATCTATCTATTATCTATCTATCTATACTGCATGTTAAAATGTGTTTTTATTACAACATATATGAAAAATATTTTTGAAAATACATTTCAAATATACTGTATCTCTTTAAAAATGCAAATCTGCATTTTTGGAATGCATTTACAAATATAGGTAAAAAAATATATGTTAAAATGACTTTTTTATATGTTAAAAAAAAATCTGAAAACTATACAAAATATATGAAAAATATTTAAAAAATATATATTTTTTTAAATATAGTCTTCAGATTTTTTTTTTACATATAAAAAAAGTAATTTTAACATATATTTGTAAATGCATTCCAAAAATGTAAATTTGTGTTTTTAAAGACATGCAGTATATTTGAAATGTATTTTTAAAAATATTTTTCATATATTTTGTAATAAAAACGCATTTCAACATGCAGTATATGTATATGTATATATGTGTGTGTGTGTGTGTATATATATATATATATATATATATATATATATATATACACATATCCTGCATGTTGAAATGCGTTTTTATATGTGTGTGTATGTATATATATATATATATATATATATATATATATATATATATATATATATATATATACATGTGTGTGTGTGTTTGTGTCTGTGTGTATATATATATATACACACACACTGTAGCTGTCAAAACTTCCATGCCATAGGTGTGCCACCTTCAGGGGCGGACTGACCATTTGGGCACTGCCCGAGGGCCCAGGGTAAGTAGGGGGCCACATGAGATTCCCCTGGTACCTTTCATAGGCTTTTTTGTGTGTGGTTTGAGTGTGGGCAAGGACACAGGGGCCCCATGATCCCCTATTGCCCGGGGGCCCCATGAGTTGTCAGTTCCGCTCCCTGGTCTCTTTTACTATACATCCCCATGGTAAATTTCAGTACCCAGCAGGTCTTTCAGCGCCTGTCATTCATCTCGGAGAGGAACATAGTTATTTTTCTAAGCTGTAAAAAGGAATTCAAAAAACAAACATTGCAGCGAACCTGCGGTCTAAAAAAAAAAAAAAAACACAACTATGCAAAAATTCCTAATCAAGAGCAGCGACTGCAATCCAAAATATTATTCTTCCATTGCCTATACACGGCTGGCTAACCAATGAGGCCCACCGCCTATAGATCATTATTTGAGTTTTAATGACTTTTCCGGATTCCTGGCATTTCTGCAAGGCATGGCCGGTCCCGAATATTCCTGCAAATACTTTGAAGTCATGGTTGTGGGCACCAATGGCGATAGGGAGATTGTCTATTGAGACAGAGGACGATGTTATTTTTAATTCTTCAACTGCGTGCGGGCGGCTGCGCTCTGCGCTAACCCAAACAGGTTGTACATAACAAACATGGTTATCTTCAAGATTTAGATAAGACCCATATGTAACATACCGAGGAATGGATGGGATAATTCCACCACCAGGTTGGAAGGAGAATTGACCTTCAGTCTCTAGATCAGGGGTCCTTAGAGTCCTTAAGACTTTAGGGGGAGGCGAACTGTGGCCATTGGGAGTAGAAAAGGTCCTGGTGTCAGTGGGGAAAAAAACAATGCACCTTCTTTGGTGTCAGTTGGAGGAATGGAATTGTGCACCATCATTGGTGTCAGTAGAAGGAATTGTGCCCTTTCTCTGGTGTCATTGGGCCCCACCCCCTCTTGTTGGAGTCATTAGGAGAAATTGTGCTCCATTGTTGGTATCATTGCGAGGAATTGTGCACCATCATTGGTGTCAGTGGAAGGAATTGTGCCCCTTCTCTGGTGTCATTGGGCCCCCCTCTTGTTGCAGTCATTAGGAGAAACTGTGCTCCATAGTTGGTATCATTGGGAAGAATTGTGCTCCATCATTGGTGTCAGTGGAAGGAATTGTGCCCCTTCTCTGGTGTCATTGGGCCCCACCCCCCCGGGCCCCACCCCCCCTTGTTGGAATCATTAGGAGAAACTGTGCTCCATTGTTGGTATCATTGGGAGGAATTGTGCCCCGTCATTGGTGTCAGTAGAAGGAATTGTGCCCCTTCTCTGGTGTCATTGGGCCCCACCCCCTCTTGTTGGAGTCATTACGAGAAACTGTGCTCCATCGTTGGTATCATTGCGAGGAATTGTGCACCATCATTGGTGTCAGTGGAAGGAATTGTGCCCCTTCTCTGGTGTCATTGGGCCCCCCCCTTGTTGGAGTCATTAGGAGAAACTGTGCTCCATCGTTGGTATCATTGGGAAGAATTGTGCTCCATCATTGGTGTCAGTAGAAGGAATTGTGCCCCTTCTCTGGTGTCGTTGGACCCCCCCCCCCCTGTAGGAGAAACTGTGCTCCATCGTTGGTATCATTGGGAGGAATTGTGCACCATCATTGGTGTCAGTAGAAGGAATTGTGCCCCTTTTCTGGTGTCATTGGGCCCCACCCCCTCTTGTTGGAGTCATTACGAGAAACTGTGCTCCATTGTTGGTATCATTGGGAGGAATTGTGCCCCGTCATTGGTGTCAGTAGAAGGAATTGTGCCCCTTCTCTGGTGTCGTTGGACCCCCCCCCCCTTGTAGGAGAAACTGTGCTCCATCGTTGGTATCATTGGGAGGAATTGTGCCCCATCATTGGTGTCAGTGGAAGGAATTGTGCCCCTTCTCTGGTGTCATTGGGTCCCCCCGTTGTTGGAGTCATTAGGAGAAACTGTGCTCCATAGTTGGTATCATTGGGAAGAATTGTGCTCCATCATTGGTGTCAGTGGAAGGAATTGTGCCCCTTCTCTGGTGTCATTGGGCCCCACCCTCCCATGTTGGAATCATTAGGAGAAACTGTGCTTCATCGTTGGTATCATTGGGAGGAATTGTGCCCCGTCATTGGTGTCAGTAGAAGGAATTGTGCCCCTTCTCTGGTGTCGTTGGACCCCCCCCTTGTAGGAGAAACTGTGCTCCATCGTTGGTATCATTGGGAGGAATTGTGCACCATCATTGGTGTCAGTAGAAGGAATTGTGCCCCTTTTCTGGTGTCATTGGGCCCCACCCCCTCTTGTTGGAGTCATTACGAGAAACTGTGCTCCATCGTTGGTATCATTGCGAGGAATTGTGCCCCGTCATTGGTGTCAGTAGAAGGAATTGTGCCCCTTCTCTGGTGTCATTGGGCCCCACCCCCTCTTGTTGGAGTCATTACGAGAAACTGTGCTCCATCGTTGGTATCATTAGGAGGAATTGTGCACCATCATTGGTGTCAGTGGAAGGAATTGTGCCCCTTCTCTGGTGTCATTGGGCCCCCCCCTTGTTGGAGTCATTAGGAGAAACTGTGCTCCATCGTTGGTATCATTGGGAGGAATTGTGCACCATTATTGGTGTCAGTGAGGGGAATTATGCCTCATTGTTGGTATCAGTGGATGAAATAGTGTCCCAAGGCCCTGATAAAAGCAAGCAATGGCAAGACCACTGCTCTAGATAGAGCAAACTAGGTTGAATTTTAGAAAGGAACGACTCAGCTCACTCCACTTTTATAGCCTACTGGAGAACGACAAGGAGCCTCGATGAATTCTCTATTTCCCCATCTTCATAATCTGATTGGGTAGATGGAAATAACAGAAGGCAGTACTCTTTGATTGCTTGACCACTAACCAAAACTAAAATGGGCCCCCAAAAATCTGAGCCCTCCAAACAACTCCTGAACAAACTAATTTACAGCTAAACGGTAGAATAGTCACCATGGTGGCCCAACCCGGATCTAATCCAATGGGTATTTTGACCAGCCTTAAGGTCCTTTGATACAAATGAGTTCTTGGAATTTGGGAATGCCCATTTTAGGGTCATTTCTTCAACATATAGATTTAGAGAGAGAGGTTGACCAGTTTTTTTTTTCATCAGCTCTGGCCGAAATCTCTTTTTTGACGAAGGTCGACAAGCTTGGAGGTTCTCATGCTGGCCATGGTACCACTGCTAGGTCCCCCACTGTATCCACTTCGGTAGCACCTCTGAGATTCCAGGAGACAAAAAGTGAAGGAAAATCTTGCTAATTTGGCACAGAAAAAAAAGGGGTTCTAGTCCTTCCCTACTCTATCTAAAAATCATATATGCCAACTGTCCCGGAAATGCCAGGAAAGTCCTTTATTCTTGGCCCTCTGTGCCACCCATGCTCTGTCCTGGGCTATATCATGGGATTGCAGCATCAAATTTATTGGGGTTATTGCACATATACAGAGTCAAAGCACTCCGGCTTCTCCCTCCGCTCCTCGCATGTCCACCACCACATATGTATTGGAAGCCATAAAGCCTGGCCCTTCGCACACAATTCCCACCACTATTCTTTTCCTGTGTGTGAATCACCAGGCTGTCAGATAGGGATCTGAGATGCTGAGGCTGGTACATTGATCTCCTGAAAGCTGAGGCTGGTACATTGACCTCCTGGATGCTAAGGCTGGTACATTGATCTCCTGGATGCTGAGGCTGGTAAATTGATCTCCTGGATGCTGAGGCTGGTACATTGATCTCCTGGATGCTGAGGCTGGTACATTGATCTCCTGGATGCTGAGGCTGGTACATTGATCTCCTGGATGCTGAGGCTGGTACATTGACCTCCTGGATGCTGAGGCTGGTACATTGATCTCCTGGATGCTGAGGCTGGTAAATTGATCTCCTGGATGCTGAGGCTGGTACATTGATCTCCTGGATGCTGAGGCTGGTACATTGATCTCCTGGATGCTGAGGCTGGTACATTGATCTCCTGGATGCTGAGGCTGGTACATTGATCTCCTGGATGCTGAGGCTGGTACATTGATCTCCTGGATGCTGAGGCTGGTACATTGATCTCCTGGATGCTGAGGCTGGTACATTGACCTCCTGGATGCTGAGGCTGGTACATTGACCTCCTGGATGCTGAGGCTGGTACATTGACCTCCCGGATGCTGAGGCTGGTATATTGATCTCTTGGATGCTGAGGCTGGTACATTGACCTCCTGGATGCTGAGGCTGGTACATTGACCTCCTGGATGCTGAGGCTGGTACATTGACCTCCTGGATGCTGAGGCTGGTACATTGATCTCCTGGATTCTGAGGCTAGTACATTGGTTTCCTGGATGCTGAGGCTGGTACATTGATCTCCTCACACTGGTTGCAGACTTGCTTCGCTGCAGCGCCAGGGTCAAGCGGGCACAGCGCACACTTCTTACACACTTCGCTGTGCCCTGATGAAAGACAAAGGGCTTGCCCCCAGCCGCGTGGGAAGGGTGCAGATCTGGTTGCCCAGGCATTCTGAGGATACGCTGACACAGGTATTTCTACCTGTGCTGGGAGGTTGTTTGCCAGTCCCCTGGATGCTCCATATGTTTGTGAGGGTTCAAGACTGAGGTTGGTCCTCCAGGAGCTGTCTCTGCCTCCCTTTGCCCTGCCGCCTCTCTGTTTGTGCCTTCTGCTCTCCCCAGCCCCCTACTTGGGGCCGGGGTGTCCCGTGCTCCTTTCCCTCTCCCTCTGCTAGTGTATCCTCAGAATGCCTGGGCAACCAGCTCTGCACCCTTCCCACACAGCTGGGGGCAAGCCCTTTGTCTTTCAGCAGGGCACAGCGAAGTGAGTAAGAAGTGTGCGCTGTGCCCTGCTGAAAAGACAAAGGGCTTGCCCCCAGCTGTGTGGGAAGGGTGCAGAGCTGGGTGCCCAGGCATTCTGAGGATATGCTAGCACAGGTATCTCTACCTGGGCTGGGGGATTGTTTGCCCCCAACTTGGGACCGGGGTGTCCTGTGCTACTTTCCCTCTCTCTCTGGACACAGCGGAGACTTGCCCAGGGACCTGCCTCCACAGACCCTCCTGGACTGACCATAACACCACCCTTGCTGTGCCTCCTATGGACTGTCTCCTTTGCTGCTGTGCCATATTACCTCCCTGAGGAACATCTCCCCTTCCTGCACCATATTGCTATTCCATGGACTCTTTATTGGTGCTGTAATATATATTTGCGCTGAGGACTATTTCTCTGCGCTGTGTCCTATTGCGCCCCTCCTATACCCTCAAGTTCCCCAATCAACACCTGCACATTGGGTCCAGTTGATGCACCTCTTTGTGCTCTCTCTCTGTGCTCCTAGTCCATCAAACACAGTAACTTAGAAATCCATTAAAAGCCGAGCTCCTTGACTTAACTAACTAATATCAAACAGGAAGGGGGACAGAGGGGGATACCAAGTCACATAAGTAAACAAGGTGTAGTGGCCTGAAACCTCCATTAGGTCTCGACATACATCAAAGCCATAGTAACCTGATACAGTTCAACACAGCAACAGAAAAAATATGTATAGGTGACACCAAATAACGTACGCCGTAAGAACAAATATGGCTGCTCCTGTTAAGTCCAAACATTTATTTTTAGTTTTGGATAGAATGTGGAAAGCTTGTCTCGATAATCATTGTCACCGAAACAGAAGGTTACGGGACAATCTAGAATTTTAGAATTGTCTCCAGAACAAGAGGTAGGAGGACATCTTCTAATGGGGACCCCTGTTCTGAGGACCACCATCTAAGAGGTGTTCTCCTCACTTTTGGAACTTGCTATCGGGTCTCTGGGATGGGAAGTTTGGGAGATTTTCCCAATAGAACTCAAACAGCAAAAAACAAAATGGCAGGGGTTTTACCCTTCCCTACTCTATCCAAACCAAGAGAAAGGTTTTGGCTATACATGCTGCTTTAGTAGTAGTCAATAATTGGGATGAAGGTGGGGTTTTAGAGGAGTCCCAGTGTTGGCCAATGGGACTATTGCTGGATCTAGCAGATCATGTTCCCAGAATCAGGAACTATTGGAGGGGTCCTTGTGGTGTGCTTCCCTAACCTAGTGGACCGCAAACCCTGGTCGCTGCTTTCATAATCCTTGAGCATTTTTGGAAACAAGACTGCCAAGCAGTGGTGTAATTAGGTTTTGTGCTGCCCTAGGCAACACAAAAATCATCTGCCCCCATGGACACTGATCAACACCACCACCCCTTCCTCCTCCCACAGAGAGAGCCTGACCTTGACCAACACCACCACCCCTTCCTTCTCCCACAGAGAGAGCCTGACCTTGACCAACACCACCACCCCTTCCTCCTCCCACAGAGAGAGCCTGACCTTGACCAACACCACCACCCCTTTCTTCTCCCACAGAGAGAGCCTGACCTTGACCAACACCACCCCCCCTTCCTCCTCACATAGAGAGAGCCTGACCTTGACCAACACCACCCCCTTCCTCCTCCCACAGAGAGAGCCTGACCTTGACCAACACCACCCCCCTTCCTCCTCCCACAGAGAGAGTCTGACCTTGACCAACACCCCCCCCCTTCCTCCTCCCACAGAGAGAGCCTGACCTTGACCAACACCACCCCTTCCTCCTCCCGCAGAGAGAGCCTGACCTTGACCAATACAACTCCCCTTCCTCCATCTGAAGAGAGAGCCTGACCTTGACCAACACTACCACCCATTCCTCCTCCCGCAGAGAGAGCCTGACCTTGACCAACACCAACCCCCTTCCTCCTCCCGCAGAGAGAGCCTGACCTTGACCAACACCACCACCCCCTCCTCCTCCCGCAGAGAGAGTCTGACCTTGACCAACACCAACCCCCTTCCTCCTCCCACAGAGAGAGCCTGACCTTGACCAACACCACCCCCCCTCCTCCTCCCACAGAGAGAGCCTGACCTTGACCAATACAACCCCCCTTCCTCCTTCTGCAGAGAGAGCCTGACCTTGACCAACACCACCCCCCTTCCTCCTCCCACAGAGAGAGCCTGACCTTGACCAACACCCCCCCCTTCCTCCTCCCACAGAGAGAGCCTGACCTTGACCAACACCCCCCCCTTCCTCCTCCCACAGAGAGAGCCTGACCTTGACCAACACCACCCCCCTTCCTCCTCCCACAGAGAGAGCCTGACCTTGACCAACACCACCCCCCTTCCTCCTCCCGCAGAGATAGCCTGACCTTGAACAACACCACCACCCCTTCCTCCTCCCGCAGAGAGAGCCTGACCTTGACCAACACCACCCCTCTTCCTCCTCCCACAGAGAGAGCCTGACCTTGACCAACACCACCCTCCTTCCTCCTCCCGCAGAGAGAGCCTGACCTTGACCAACAACACCCCTGCCCCCCACCTGGGAGAGCCTTCCACTACCCCCCCCCCCAGCAATAGAGAGAAAGACACTCATCTTTACAGCTCCAGACATCCCCGGGAAAGAGAGTCAGGCTCTACATACACCACAAAGTAGCATGTAGCTTCTCTCGGATCCCACCTGGTTCCTATTGCATGCGTGTCCCTTCTTTCATCCCTTCGTCTGGGGGGAAGTGCTGCCCCCTTGAAAAATGTCGCCCTAGGCAAGTGCCTTGTTTGCCTTGTGGTAAGTACGCCCCTGCTGCCAAGGATGACGCCACTCTTTGGCCATCCAATTTTTATCCGCCGGAGTCAAAATGGCCACGATAGGCACAAGAGCCTGAAAAGGGATACACACGTTTGAAGGTTACACCATAAAATGCATGTTTTAGCTATTTTCAAACCATTCTACTACGATAGATAAGCAGATGGTTGATTAGATTCAGCATGCTGGTAGCTTAACATCAATATTAAAATCAACATGTACAGACATAAAGCGAATACGGGAAGAGAGGGAGCCAATGTGATGCTGGTGGACGGGGGTTAAGTTGGCTCAGTGACAAATATATGCTTGGATGTAGGTAGATAAAACCTATATATAATGCAGGCAACAACATGCAGCAACTGCTGAACCCTCAGTGACCCATTCGGGCTTCCTTGTACATAAGATTCCTCAAAAGCAGGATCATTTTACCATGAAGGAGAGAAAAGTGTTTCGGGAATGTACGATAATATTGTGTTGACTGGAAATTTTCAGTCAAAAGTCACGAGAGGTTTGAGAATGTATTTATGGCATGGACTTGAAAGTAGACATTGGTCCCATTAATGCATAGAAGAAACATGGACTTGACCAATATCTCAAGCCAACGATTTTTTTTTTTTAATAGACTAAGAACCACTGTTTTCTTGCCATGTGTGTCCCCATTTTACTTCACTTTTTATCCAAGAGGCGCATCTGTAAGTGGAAGGAAACCTCTAATGTAAGGAGAGACCATTGTCACTGGAACATTGTAGATGCCAACTGTCCCGGATTCAATTCATACTCAGCCAGGTACGCTCTTGCACCAAGTAGCTGATGGTATCCCCAAGGCCAGCCATACACTCTCTGCACAAGCTCCTTTGGATTTCACAAAAATATGTTGGAGTCTACCTTGACATACGTGCCAACTATAACTGATATGCTGGGAAAGTCCTGCATCTCTGCCCTAGATTTAATCCATGACCAGCCAGCCAAGCCCTCACTCTACGTAGCAGATGGTATCCCTAAGGCCAGCCATACACTCTCTGCACAAGTTCCTTTGGATTTACCAAAACTATGTTGGGGTCTACCTTGACATACCTGCCAACTATAACCAATATGCTGGGAAAGTCCCGCATCTCTGCCCTAGATTCAATCCATGACCAGCCAACGAAGCCCTCACTCTACGTAGCTGATGGTATCACTAAGGCTGCCCATACACATTACAATCTTATTGTACAATCTCTGCACAAACTCCTATAGATCTACCCAGTGGTGTATTTAGGTTTTGTACTACCCTAGGCAACACAAAAATCGGCACCCCCCCACAGAGAGAGCCTGGCATTGACCAACAATACCCCTGACTCCCACCCGAGAGAGCCTTCTACTATCACTGCCCCTTGTACACTAGCCACCATCCCCCATGGCGGGAGAGAGAAAGACACTCACCTTCACAGCTCCGAACATCTCTGAGAAGAAGAGTCGGGCTGTAAGTACACCATCATGAATCCCGCAACATTTCTCGGAACCCACCAGGTCCCCATGCCGTGTGTGTCCCTTCTTCCGTCCCTTCTTCCGAGGGGCAGTGCTGCCCTCCCGCCCTAGGCAAATGCCTTGTTTGGCTTGTGGTAAATACACCCCTGGATCTACCAAAACTACATTTGAACATACCTTGACGTATATGCCAAATGTCCCCAATTTGCTGGAAAAGTCCTGCATCTCTGTCCTGGATTCAATTCATGACCATTTAGGCAAGATCTCACACTACGTAGCTGATGGTATCACTAAGGCTTGCCATACACATTACAATCCTATTGTACGATTTCTGCACAAACCTCTTTGGATCTACCAAAACTATATTGGAGCCTACCTTGACATACATGCCAACTTTCCCCGATTTGCCAGTAAAGTCCGCTATCTCTGTCCTGGATACAATTCATGACCACCCTAGCAAGCTCTAATACTATGCAGCTGATGGTAAAACTAAGACTGGCTATGCTCATGACAGTCTTATTGCACAATGTCTGCACAAACTCCTTTAAATCTACCAAGACAATGTTGGAGTCTACCTTGACATGCATGCCGACTGACCCCAATTTACAGTGAAAGGGCATCTCTGCCCTGGATTCCATTCATGACCAGCCTGGCAAGCCCTTACACTACATAGCAGATGGTATTCATAAGGCGTCCCATGATTGCTTCCAAAAGGCAGCAGCCAGAGACCTAAACCTGTCTCTCCGACACCTTACCCCCAGTAGCCACAGAACCATCTAAAGGTTCAACCAGTCATGATTTCCTTCACTGGACATGCATCTTAACGTAGGTCCAGCACTGTTTTACACACTGATTCGATTGTACAATCTTGGTACAAACTCCTTTGGATCTACTAAAACTATATTGGAGTCTACCATGACATACCTGCCAACTGTCCCCGATTTGCCAGGAAAGTCCTGTATCTCTGTCTTGATTCAATTTATGACCAGCCAGACAAGCCCTCACACTACATACCAGATGGTATCCCTAAGGCGTCCTATGGTCGCTTCCAAAAGGCAGCAGCCAGAGACCTAAACCAGTCTCTCCAACACCTTACCCCCAGTAGCCACAGAACCCTCTGAAGGTTCAACCAGTCACGATTTCCTTCACTGGACATGCATCTTAACGTAGGTCCAGCACTGTTTTACACACTGATTCGATTGTACAATCTTGGTACAAACTCATGACCAGCCAGACAAGCCCTCACACTACATAGCTGATGGTATCCATAAGGCTAACCATGCACATTATAATCTTATTTCATGATCTTTGCACAAACTCCTTTGGATCTAACAAAACTATATTGGGGCCTACCTTGACATACATGCCAACTGTCTCCAATTTGCTGGGAATGTCCTACATTTCTGCCCTGGATTCCATATAAGACCAGCCCGGCAAACCCTCACATTATGCAGCTGATGGTATTCCTAAGGCATCCCATGACTGCTTCTGAGAGGCAGCAGCCAGCGACCTGAACCAGTCTCTCCAACACCTTACCCCCAATAGCCACGGAACCCTCTGAAGGTTCAACCAGTGAAGATTTCCTTCACCAGACATGCAACTTAACGCAGGTCCTGCACTGTCTTTAGATTATATTATCTCTGAACAAACTCCTTTAGAGTTACCAAAACTATATTTGGGTCTACCTTGACATACATGCCAACTGTCCCCGATTTGCCAGGAAAGTCTCACATCTCTGTCCTGGATTTAATTCATGACATGCATGCCAACTTTAATTCATGCCAACTTTAATGCATGCCAACTTTAATTCATGACATGCATGCCAACTGACCCCGATTTACAGTGAAAGGGCATCTCTGCCCTGGATTCCATTCATGACCAGCCTGGCAAGCCCTCACACTACATACCATATGGTATCCCTAAGGCATCCCATGATTGCTTCCAAAAGGCAGCAGCCAGAGACCTAAACCAGTCTCTCCAACACATTACCCCCCGTAGCCACAGAACCCTTTGAAGGTTCAACCAGTCAAGATTTCCTTCACTGGACATGCAACCTAATGCAGGTCCAGCTCTGTCTTACACACTCATTTGATTGTACAATCTTGGTACAAACTCCTTTGGATCTACTAAAACTATATTGGAGTCTACCATGACATACCTGCTAACTGTCCCCAATTTGCCGGGAAAGTCCTGTATCTCTGTCTTGATTCAATTCATGACCAGCCAGACAAGCCCTCACACTACATAGCTGATGGTATCCATAAGACTAACCATGCACATTATAATCTTATTTCATGATCTTTGCACAAACTCCTTTGGATCTAACAAAGCTATATTGGGGTCTACCTTGACATACATGCCAACTGTCTCCAATGTGCTGGGAAAATCCTGCATTTCTGTCCTGGATTCAATACAAGACCAGCCTGGCAAGCCCTCACACTATGCAGCTGATTGTATTCCTAAGGCATCCCATGACTGCTTCTGAGAGGCAGCAGCCAGAGACCTGAACCAGTCTCTGACACCTTACCCCCAATATCCACGGAACCCTCTGAAGGTTCAACCAGTCAAGATTTCCTTCACTGGACATGCAACTTAATGTAGGTCCAGCACTGTCTGTAGATTGTATGATCTCTGAACAAACTCCTTTAGATCTACCAAAACTATATTTGGGTCTACCTTGACATACATGCCAACTCTCCCCGATTTGCCAGGAAAGTTTCACATTTCTGTCCGGATTTAATTCATGACATGCATGCCAACTTTAATGCATGCCAACTTTAATTCATGACATGCATGCCAACTGACCCCGATTTACAGTGAAAGGGCATCTCTGCCCTGGATTCCATTCATGACCAACCTGGCAAGCCCTCACACTACATAGCAGATGGTATCCCTAAGGCATCCCATGGTTGCTTCCAAAAGGCAGCAGCCAGAGACCTAAACCAATCTCTCCAACACCTTACCCCCAGTAGCCACAGAACCCTCTGAAGGTTCAACCAGTCACGATTTCCTTCACTTGACATGCAACTTAACGCAGGTCCAGCACTGTCTTACACTCATTAGACTGTATAATCTCTGAACAAACTCCTTTACATCTACCAAAACTATATTTGGGTCTACCTTGACATACATGCCAACTGTCCCCGATTTGCCAGGAAAGTCTCACATCTCTGTCTTGGATTTAATTCATGACCTGCCAGGCAAACCCTCATACAGTAAGGTTTATGATATCATTAAGGCTGGCCATACACATTACAGTCTTATTGTATATTTTTGCAGAAACCACTTTGAATCGCCCAAAACTACGTATATTGTAGTCTATCTTGACATTAAAGCCAACTTTCCCCGATTTCCCTGGAACCTCCCGCATTCTGTACTGGTTTCAATACATGACCAGCCTGGCAAGCCTTCATACTATGTAGCTGATGGTATCACTAAGACTGGTTATGCTCATTACAGTCTTATTGTACAATTCCTGCACAAACTGTAGATCTACTAAAACTATATTTGGATCTGCCAACTGTCCTTGTTTGCCGAGAAGGTCCTACATCTCAGTCTCTTTTCAATTACAACTAGAGATAAGCAAACCTCTGAAAAGTTCAATAAGTTGGCTGAATTTTACAAAATTAATGAACCTCCGAAATTTGCAATTTCAAGTTCCATTAAAGTCAATGGAAATCTGAACCATGTTCCAAAACGTGGGTATTAGGGCAATCATTGGTACAAATTTGGGCAGAATGGTTTGGGAATCCCCATGGAAGTTCCCAGCAGCCTAGTTAATTTCCTTAACCCCTTCCCACCCAGCTCCGGAGTCTATTTAACAGAGTCTTTATGCTCGGGGTTGGAAGGTCTGCCCAATCATGTTACCACTGGCTGGCTGTCACAGTAGTGGAGTTGGTCCCTCCAGCTCCTGACCATTACTAGAGACCAGGAGCTGTCGGTCACAGCTTGGTCAATGAGCTGGGAGCAAGCGTCCAAGTGAGCACTCTTTCAGCACAGAAACCTCAGTCACCGATTGGCTCATATGCAGGGGCGGACTGACCATTTGGAAACTCGGGCACTGCCCGAGGGTCCGGGGTCAGTAGGGGGCCCCATGAGATGCCCCAGGTATCTTTTTCATAGGATTTTTTGAGTTTGGGCAAGGACACAGGGGCCCCATGATCCCCTATTGCCCGGGGGCCCCATGAGTTGTCAGTCCGCCCCTGCTCATATGTGTGGTGCATGGGCATTAAATCCCACCCTTTGCCACAGCACCTATTGATTACATGGATGGCAAGAGGTTAAAAAATTCTACCAGGGATACTGAGATAAAATGGTGGAACCTGGTGCGACTGAAGGGGGATGGTGGGACTGAGGGACCTCAAGTTAAGGGTGCTCAAGCAACTTCAGATATAAGTCAAAAGACACCAATGGAGCAGCTTTTTGGTTCATTTTTCCCAGAACCTTTTTGGGAATCCAAACTTCCAAAAATAACCCTGAAATTTGAATAATTGAGATTTGGTGGAATCCAACATCAACCAAATTTTGGAATTGACTCTACTGTCCACTACCAATTCTTTCCAGGTGCATTCGATTGACAATGGCCGACAGCAGTGCGTTTTTTTCCAGTCATCAGACTTCTCTTGAACCTGACAAGCTGGACAATTAAAGACAATACAGGAATGTTCTGTGCTGACAGATCAGTTTACAAATGAATTGCTGGGATGATGGTATCTTGAGGCCCTCCAGGCATTTCCACCTATTGAGAGACTTCTAAAATTGTAACTCTCTTAAAGGGGAAGAAGAAAAATCTCTGAATTCCTCTATTCATAGAAAAATCCCACTTAAAAAGTTGATAAAGCGTGACTCGGCTGATGAAAGATCGTGTTTTTCTAGCTGGATTCCGGGCATGCAGCTACATACCAACGTGAATACACTTGTGGGAGCTTTCTTTCCTGCTGAAGGCTTTGTAATGCTGTTCAGCCAGTATTGGAATTCACACATCCCTACCACACTGTATAGCAATGGTGGTCAGCCTATTAGATATGGAGGGGGGGGGGGGGTTCAGGTGCAAACTACAGGAGATGGTAAGAGACTGCAGACGTGAGATGGTCAGAGACTGCAGACATACTACAGTAGATGGTCAGAGACTGCAGACATACTACAGTAGATGGTCATAGACTGCAGACATGGTACAGGAGATGGTCAAAGACTGCAGACATACTGTACTACAGGAGTTGGTTAGAGACTGCAGACATGCTACAGGAGATGGTCAGAGACTGCAAACATGGTACAAAGGATGGTCAGAGACTGCAGACATACTACAGGAGATGGTCAGAGATTGCAGACATGGTACAAAGGATGGTCAGAGATTGCAGACATACTACAGGAGATGGTCAGAGATTGCAGACATAGTACAGGAGATGATCAGAGACTGCAGACATACTACAGGACATGATCAGAGACTGCAGACATGGTACAGGAGATGATCAGAGACTGCAGACATGGTACAGGAGATGATCAGAGACTGCAGACATGGTACAGGAGATGGTCAGAGACTGCAGACATGCTACAGGATATTATTATTATTATTATTATACAGTATTTATATAGCGCCAAAGGGTATGCTCAGCGCTGTACATTATAGTGGGGGACATAACATGAGACAAGACAGTAACAATACACTACACGAGGGGTTCGAGGGCCCTGCTCTTTCGAGCTTACAGTGTAGGAGGTCAGAGGCTGCCGACATACTATAGGACACAGTCAGAGACTGCAGATATACTACAGGAGTTGGTCAGAGACTGCAGACAGGGTACAGGAGATGGTCAGAGACTGCAGACATACTACAGGTGATGGTCAGAGACTGCAGACATAGTACAGGAGAGGGTCAGAGACTGCAGACATACTACAGGTGATGGTCAGAGACTGCAGACATAGTATAGGAGATGGTCAGAGACTGCAGACATACTACAGGTGATGGTCAGAGACTGCAGACATGGTACAGGAGCTGGTCAGAGACTGCAGACATAGTACAGGAGATGGTCAGAGACTGCAGACATAGTATAGGAGATGGTCAGAGACTGCAGACATGCTTACAGGACATGGTGAACAAAAACAAACAAGGGCACACACCTATCGTGCATTAACGTGGTACACAACGTATTTATTGAAAAATTATAGATATATACTGACAAACCAAAAGGGATAAAAACAGAACAGGTGATCCGTAAGGACAGTCCAATGGATTCAAACACCCTATAAGGGATAGGCTAACGCGTTTCGGGAGACGAACCCCCTTCCTCAGAGCTCAACGTTTGGCATTCAGAATTTCCTTTAGTCTGCATGAAGATTTGAGCGCTGGTTTCGTTTTGTTCTTTTGGATGCATATGCTTACAGGACATGGTCAGAGACTGCAGACCTACTACAGGAGACGGTCAGAGACTGCAGACATGGTACAGGGCATGGTCAGAGACTGCAGACATACTACAGGAGATGGTCAGAGACGGCAGACCTACTACAGGAGACGGTCAGAGACTGCAGACATGGTACAGAAGATGGTCAGAGACTGCAGACATGGTACAGGGCATGGTCAGAGACTGCAGACATACTACAGGAGATGGTCGGAGACTGCAGACCTACTACAGGAGATGGTCAGAGACTGCAGACCTACTACAGGAGACGGTCAGAGACTGCAGACATGGTACAGGAGATGGTCAGAGACTGCAGACATACTACAGGAGATGGTCAGAGACTGCAGACCTACTACATGAGATGGTCAGAGACTGCAGACCTACTACATGAGATGGTCAGAGACTGCAGACATAGTACAAGAGATGGTCAGAGACTACAGGCATGCTACAGGAGCTGGTCAGAGACTGCAGACATAGTACAGGAGATGGTCAGAGACTGAAGACATATTACAGGAGCTGGTCAGAGACTGAAGACATACTACAGGAGCAAGTCAGAGACTGAAGACATACTACAGGAGCTGGTCAGAGACTGCAGACATAGTACAGGAGAGGTCAGTGACTACAGACATGCTACAGGAGCTGGTCAGAGACTGCAGACATAGTACAGGAGCTGGTCAGAGACAGATTATATGTTATAAGCATTGATTGGAGACTGGAGAAATATTGCAGGAAACCATTGGAGACTGTTACATGCAGGGGTGGACTGACAACTCATGGGGCCCCCGGGCAATAGGGGATCATGGGGCCCCTGTGTCCTTGCTCAAACTCAAAAATGCCTATAAAAAAGGTACCAGGGGCATCTCATGGGGCCCCTACTGACCCCGGGCCCTCGGTCAGTGCCCGAGTTTTCAAATGGTCAGTCCGCCCCTGGTTACATGAGACTGCTAGATAACATTGCCATTACAGCCCCTTTACAAACCAATGCTGCACAGTAAGTTAAAAAGGAATGCATGCAGTCCTTGACCCTCACAGGAGGTAAACAATAGTACTTGGCCAAAAAATTCCAATCCTGCCAATCTCCAGTTCCCTTGACAGTGTCTGGAGTTTTAGTTTTATGAAAATAATAGAAGTTTATGACTGTAGCTGTTAGAAGGCTACAGTCAGGTTGAAACAATCACATGTCAGCTGTGCTCAACCCAAAAAAAATGGTTGTATATCCACTTAGAGACCAAAAATTTTCTGGCTGGTTTTGTTTACAAGTTTAAGGATAGGTCCACACCTATGCAGTTCCGTTTCTGCAGTTTTTTTTATTATTATTATTTTTATTTTATTTTATTTTGTTAAGATTTTTTTTAGCAAATGACCTAAATAATGAAATGGCGATTGTTTCCATTTTTTTATGTCATATTTGCGCAGCAGTTTTTCAAACGCACTTTTTTGGGGGGAAAAACACACTTTATTGAATTAAAAAAAATACAAAACACAATATATACCCCAATTTGTTTGCAAAATATGGAAGATGATGTTTCGGTGAGTAAATAGATACATAACATGTCACGCTTGTTGGAGGGGTGACAAACTATGGTACTTAAAAATCTCCATAGGAGACGCTTTAAAAATGTTTACAGGTTACCTGTTTAGAGTTACAGAGGAGATCTGGCGCTGGAATTATTGCTCTCGCTCCAACGTTCGCGGCGATACATCACACGTGTGTGCTGCGAACACTGTTTACATATGTGTGCTTGGCTTACGTATGTGTTCACTTCTGCGTGCGAGCATGGTGGGATGAGGGACACTTTACCCTTTTTTTCCCCTATTTTATTTTTATTTTCACACTGTCTTTTTTTTTATCACCATTACATTACAATTTTTTTTATTATTTATTTATTTATATATTTTTACACTGTCCCTTTTTTTTAAATCACTTTTATTCCTATTATGCAATCATCCCTTGTAATAGAAATAATGATGACAGGTCCTCTTTAAGGATAGTTCTGGAGTCAAAAAAGACCCTAAATCTCTCCTTTACCTTTAAAAGCAAAAGATCAAAAAAAAATTGTAATCTTCTGCTTTAAAAAAAAATATTTACATCTGCCCCAGACCGGAAGTGACGTCATGACGTCACTTCAGTCCTCCAAGGCCATAGAGGCTATCTGAGACAATAGAGTCTCTCATCGCTTCTGTGACCAGCCAGCTGCACTATCAGATTATTTTTCAGGTGCGCCAGTTTAAACTATAAGCCCAAGAAACATCGGTGAGTGGTGGGGGGTGAGACGTCCCCTCCCGATCCCGAAAGCAATCCAGTGGCTACTGAGCTGCTCAGACTGCTTTCATGAGAAAGCCAGATGCAAAAAAAAAAAAAAAAAAGATACCAGGGTTGTGGCTAATATCTTCAGCTATAGCCCCAGTAAACCACAACATACGGTATATATACGTGTTGCAGTTGGCAAGTGGATATTCCGAACCCTAAACCTCTTCTTTTTTTAAACACCCCTTATTCACCCCTGTAGCTATAGGCATTGTGAAGATATTCATCTTCGAAAGTTTACACCAGAGGCAATGAAATCATATCTTTTTTTCTCTTTACTTTCTAGAGCTGAAACCTGGCAGCCTGCAAGATATCTAACGACTCTAACGAAGTCAAGGGTCCTGCACAAAACCCCAACCTAGACCCAAGCCTACTGAGCACCTTTGGGATGAATTGGAACACAGATTGCAAGCCTAGTCATTCCCATCCAACTTGACTAAGAACTCAAGGGTCCTGCTCAAAGCCCCAACCTCAAGCCTACTGAGCACCTTTGGGATGAATTGGAACACAGATTGCAAGCCTAGTCGTTCCCATACAACCTGACTAAGAACTCAAGGGTCCTGCACAAAGCCCCAACCTCAAGCCTACTGAGCACCTTTGGGATGAATTGGAACACAGATTGCAAGCCTAGTCGTTCCCACCCAACATGACTAAGAACTCAAGGGTCCTGCACAAAGCCCCAACCTCAAGCCTACTGAGCACCTTTGGGATGAATTGGAACACAGATTGCAAGCCTAGTCGTTCCCACCCAACATGACTAAGAACTCAAGGGTCCTGCACAAATCCCCAACCTCAAGCCTACTGAGCACCTTTGGGATGAATTGGAACACAAATTGCAAGCCTAGTCGTTCCCATCCAACATCCAACTTGACTAAGAACTCAAGGGTCCTGCACGAAGCCCCAGCCTCAAGCCTACTGAGCACCTTTGGGATGAATTGGAACACAGATTTCAAGCCTAGTCGTTCCCATCCAACAGGACTAAGAACTCAAGGGTACTGCACAAAGCACCAACCTTAAGCCTACTGAGCACCTTTGGGATGAATTGGAACACATATTGCAAGCCTAGTCGTTCCCATCCAACATGACTAAGAACTCAAGGGTAAGACTTGTCGTTCCCATCCAACTTCAGTGGCTGACCTCATAAATGGACACCAACTACAGGCAAGGCCATCCAATATCAGTACCTAACATCATAAATGGTGGCCAGCTCTATGAAGACATGGTATGATGAGTTTGATATGGAGGATCTCAAGTGGGCTCCAAAAGAGCACTGACCTTAACCCTCCTGGCCACCTTTGGGATGAACCTGAACTCCAATTGTGAGCCAGGTCTTCTCATCCAACATCAGTACCTGACCTCATAAATGGTGACCAGCTCAATAAAGACATGGTTTGATGAGTTTGATGTAGAGGAACTAAATTGTCTTGCACAGAGCCCTGACCTCAGCCCTACTGAAACCCCATTTAGGAGTCAGATCATCTCCTTCAACATTAGTACCTGACCTCACAAATGCTCTTTTGACCAATTGGTCACAAATTCTCAGAGACACACTGCAACATTTTTTGGTAAGCCTTCCAAGAAGAGTGTGGGCTGTTATAACCGCAAAAGTTTTTCCAGCTCCACGTTAATGGTTTTGGAATGAGATGTCCAACAAACATCATATAAGTGTGATGGTCAGGTGTCCACAATTTTTGCATTTATAATAGAAAATAAGGTTCCAAGGTTTGACGTGCACTGAAGATTCTAATGCTGTCCTGCTGGTAGATGCGAAGTTTATTACAGCACTGTTGGCTTTCTGGAGAATGATCACCATCTGGTGGCAGATCTCCAAAGTGCATGTTCAAACACTGTCAGCTCACCGTGAGTACAGGTAGGCCCGAAGCAAAAAAAAAAAAAATAGGCGCAGGATCAACATGACTAGGGGGAATAGAGGGACAACAGAGGGTTAAATTATGGGAAGGAAGTTTTGGAGATTAAGGCTTACCTTATTGCATGGGGAATGTCGGGGAGGGTCTCCTAAGGAGGAAAAGGAGGGTCTATCCTCAAGAAGTCCAGTGGGGGAAGTTTGGAAAAGAAGAAGCTTCCCACTCTCTCTCCCCTTTGTGCTTTGGTTTGGATTGTCACGGCGGCCTTGGCGGTGGTTGTTCTATGAAGGAGGAAAGAATTCTGTATGGAGACAGATTCGGGACCCATCAGTGGTATGGGGACCTCAGTACATTCCAGTTAACAAGGGGTTAACTCAGAATATGTAAAATGGTGGTCACTGCGGATAAGTAGGGTTAACCCCGAGCCGGTGTGTTGCGGCTGGGGATAAGTAGGATTGTCCCCGAGCTGGTGTGTCAGAGATCCAGGTATGACCAGAGATGTGTGGACTGACACAGGGAAGTAGCAGGCTTCAGGAACACAGGCGTAGTCAGGGCTGGAGAGGTGGAATGGTCAGGCGCGCCGTAAGGTACTGTCAGGCACCGCCCGGTGTGATCTCTAGTGACCCACAGAACAGGATTCCCCAGGGCGCGGAGTCTAAGCTCCAGTCTGCCTTTTCACCGGAGCCCCTGATGTTGGGGATGGACTTGGCGCAGGACTGAGACCAGGTCGCGGCCCCTGAGTGCACCCAACTGTGGTAGAGGGGTCCGCCGAGGGTATGTACCGGGGGAAAGCCTGATGTGAAGGGGCTGGCAGGTTTGGACAGTAGTGACTGGATCCGTGCGGGATGGATGGATCGTCTGGGTAGCGTCAGGCGTAGTCAGGCAGGCCAGGTCAGCAACGTGCGGGCAGTGAGGTACCGGAGGAGCAGGCAGAGAATAGTCAGGGTCAAAAGCCAGGTTCAGTAACTCACGGGCAGTGCGGTACAGTGGATCAGGCAGAGAATGGTCAGGGTCACAAGCCAGGTTCAGTAACTCACGGGCAGCATGGTACAGAGGATCAGGCAGCAGGATGGTCAGGCAAGCCAGGGGTTAAACAGGAGACAGTCAGCAGGGTCAGGAACAATGCAGAGTCGGCAACAAATCAGATAGGCAGAGGAACACAGGGTACAGGGGCTCATGGTAAACAACACCAAGGCACTGACTACAGGTCTGGCCATTCCTTAAATACCCCTCCTGCAATCAGCCTCAGTTGATGGCTGCCTGCAGGAGTGAGCTTCTCATTGCTGAGAGCACCCGCTGGCCAGCCCTGGTACTGCAGCCCACACGGCAGGTGAGTCCCACCACCAGCGCTGAGTCCATTCCTGACACGGTGTGTTGCGGCTGAGGATAAGTAGGATTGTCCCCAAGCCAGTGGGTTGCGGCTGGAGGCCTAAGTCGAAGGAATGTTTTCGGCAAAAGTGAAGTTGGGTTTATGGCCCTCAAATGACCACCACATTTTCATCTGTTTATAATCTGCAATGTTATATCTATGTTAAAATAATTTATTGGTTAATAAAAGGCTGCTATGGTCATTTTGACTGCAGACACTTGTTTGCGTATTTTGTATAGCTGGGATGGTGGAGGGTATGGCCTAGCAGGTTTGGTTAGGTTGGAAGGCGTATATTCTACCCTTGTCATGATACGACTGGTGATTGCCACATCCAATGACATCCTGGCCTGCATAGAAACTGGGTTTACCGGTTTATCTGTGGCTCAGTGCCATCAATTCCTCTCTTTCAGAGTATCATAGCAGGCTTGGCAGCTCGCCTCTATAATTATTTATTATTATCATCGTGAAAGTGTATAATATTTGTTCATACTTATCCGCACACTTACAAGATTAGAAGGCCAGGCAGAAGGCCAGACATTTAAAGGAAAAAAAAAATGATAGGTGAAAGCTTTTAAGCCAAGATCCAGACAAATGGTTTTTAAGCTTCGAGTGCAATAAGGAGGTTTATACCCTATCAGGGGCGGACTGACAACTCATGTTGCCCCCAGGCAATAGGGGATCATGGGGCCCCTGTGTCCTTGCCCAAACTCAAAAAAGCCTATGAAAAAGGTACCAGGGGCATCTCATGGGGCCCCCTACTGACCCGAGTTTCCAAATGGTCAGTCCGCCCCTGTACCCTATTGATAGGTGTCAAGCACATTATTAATCAAAGTTCTATACTTTCTGCCTATTTTGCAGGATTCATACAGAAAAGGTAATGAGGAAAAGTGTCCTCACTCCATGTTTTTTGTAGCACTCGGAAGCTGCTAGAACTTCAACCCTCAACCTCAATCTTAACCCTACTGAACACCTCTGGGATGAATTGAACACAGATCAAGTGCCAAGTCTTCTCATCCAACATCAGTATCTGACCTTATAAATGGTGGCCAGCTCCCTAAAGACAAGGTTTGACCAGATGGTATGAAGGAATTCAAGTGGCCTGCACAGAGCCCTGACCTCAACTTACTGAACACATTCATACAGAAAAGAGAGTAAGGCAAAGTGTCCTCACTCCATGTTTTTTGTAGCACTCGGGAGCTGCTAGAATTTTTGGGTCTTCTTAGCAGGGGCGGACTGACAACTCATGGGGCCCCCGGGCAATAGGGGATCATGGGGCCCCTGTGTCCTTGCCCAAACTCAAAAAAGCCTGTTAAAAAGGTTCCAGGGGCATCTCATGGTGCCCCCTACTGACCCCGGGCCCTCAGGCAGTGCCCGAGTTTCCAAATGGTCAGTCCGCCCCTGCTTCCTAGCCTTTCCAGTGGTGATCTTACCTACAGCTGCCTCAAAACACTCACTATCAGCAGCCAAAAACCAGATGTCTATTCCATCCATCTTCTTCCATGAGTGGTAACCAAAAGCAGATATTCGCTCCGTCCATTTTTTCCTTCTCCAAACATTTATTGCTACAGTGTCCAAGGGAGAGAAAGATGGGGTAAAGGGTACCAAAATACAGCAACAAAAGTCCATCCCCTTGAATCTTTGCTTATACCACAGGCACAGAACTGAGAAGACTAGAAGCTACCTTGAAATATCTTCAGCCTCTCACTAATAGTGGACCTTTGGCCGAGACCAGCATTGGACCGAGCAGAACATTTCTGAATGTGCTCCCTCACATTCTCCCCAGGCAAAGCCCCTCTAGAAGGTCTCCCCAAAAATGGATCTCCTTCCCCATCTCACATTAAACGCATAAACCCCTCAGTGATCGCCTAAGGTGAAATTAAAGTATGACTGTGCACCTGTACACAAAGCCAGCTCGATGAGGACATGGTTTGACCAGATGTTGTGGAGGAACTCAAGTGGCCCTGACCTCAACCCTACTGAACACCTTTGGGATGAATTGAACACAGATCGAGTGCCAAGTCTTCTCATCCAACATCATTACCTGACCTTATAAATGGTGGCCAGCTTCAGAAAGACATGGTTTGACCAGATGGTATGAAGGAATTCAAGTGGCCTGCACAGAACCCTGACCTCAACTTACTGAAAACATTCATACAGAAAAGAGAGTAAGGCAAAGTGTCCTCACTCCATGTTTTTTGTAGCACTCGGGAGCTGCTAGAATTTATGGACCTTCCTAGCCTTTCCACTGGTGATCTAACCAACAGCTGTCTCAAAACACTCACAATCAGCAGCCAAAAACCAGATGTCTATTCCATTCATCTTCTTCCAGGAGTGGTAACCAAAAGCAGATATTCACTCCATCCATGTTCTCCTTCTCCAAACATTTATTGCTTCAGTGTCCAAGGGAGAGAAAGATGGGGTAAAGGGTACCCAAAAACGGCAACAAAAGTCCATCCCCTCTAATCTTTGCTTATACCACAGGCACATAACTGGGTAGAAGCTACCGTGAAAAATCTTCAGCCTCTCACTAATAGTGGACCTTTGGCCGAGACCAGCAATGGACTGAGCAGAACATTTCTGAATGTGCTCCCTCACATTCTCCTCATCTGATTTGACCAGATGATGTGGAGGAACTCAAGCTGCCCTGACCTCAACCCTACTGAACACCTTTGGGGTGAATTGAACACAGATCGAGTGCCAAGTCTTCTCATCCAACATCATTACCTGACCTTATAAATGGTGGCCAGCTCCATAAAGACATGGTTTGACCAGATGGTATGAAGGAATTCAAGTGGCCTGCACAGAACCCTGACCTCAACCTACTGAACATATTCATACAGAAAAGAGAGTAAGACAAAGTGTCCTCACTCCATGTTTTTTGTAGCACTCGGGAGCTGCTAGAATTTATGGGCCCTCCCAGCCTTTTCACCGCTGACTTGGACTACATCTATCTCAAAACACTCACAATCCTGGAGTGGTAACCAAAAGCAGATATTCACTCCATCCACTTTTTCCTTATCCTTCTCCAAACTTTTATTGCTTCAGTGTCCAGGGGAGAGAAGGATGGGGGAAAAGGGTACCCAAAAAGAGCAACAAAAGTCCCTCCCCTTGAATCTTTGCATAAAACTGGGTAGACCAGACAGCTACCTTGAAATATCTTTGGCCCCTCTTACAGAATAGTAGTGGACCTTAAATCCAAGACTGGCAATGGACTGAGCAGAACTCTTCTGAATGTGCTCCCCCTTAGTAGTCACCTTCCTGTTTTCTCAGGCCCTGGCATAGACCACCTTACAATCCATGGGCCTTTGGCCTTAGAACTGAGACCTCCTCAGGCAGCAGGCCTGAGAATGCTATGGCTGGATCCCTCACACACTCACATTCCCCCCAGGCAAACTGTCAAGGTCCTACCTTTTCCCTGAGGTTATGTTACTCCATGTGCTGGCGTCCATCTTGGATTCTGCTGTGCATGATGGGAATCCTTTTATGCCTTCAGGTCTCTGTGGTCCATCCCCCAGAGGGGTGTGGCTGATGACATATAAGCCTGTGGCCCGCACATGCTCTTTGCACTTGTGTCTTGTGTCTTTGTGTTGCTATTACTCTGTTCTGACTCTCGTGACTCTCCTGGTATCTGATTCGGCTTGTGACTTGACTATTCTTTGTATTCTCCCTTGATCTGACCCTCTGTTGCTGAACCCGGCTCGTGACCTGTGATTCTCGTCTGCTGTCCTGTACTGTTTTGTCCTGTTGTTGTTGACCCGGCTTGTCTGACTACTCTTTTGTCTCTTCCACCAGCTACATGCCATTGGCGGCGGCCATTGCCGCAGCTGAGGTGTCTCGGGGGCCGCGACCTGGTTCCTGGCTGCGTCAAGTCCATCCCCACCATCAGGGGCCCTGGTGAAGGGCAGCCTGGGACTTAGACTCCGCGCCCTGAGGGACTTCGGTCTGTGGGTAGTGGTTGTCGTCAGCCAGTGCGTTACATTGTTAGGCCTGCCTGTCCGTTCCTCGGCCCCTGCCCTGACACAAAGCCCCTCTAGAAGGTCTATCCAAAAATGTTTCTACTTCTGAGGTCAGGGCCACTTGAGTTCCTCCACAACACCTGGTCAAACTCTGATTCGAGCATGGACAGGATGGTGGGGGGGGGCGGTGATTGTGCACCCACCCTTGCTCATGAAATATACCAGGCTATATGCCCTCAACATGTGGGGTAGATTGCAAGGGCTTACCTCCCTGGCCAATCACCTTGTCCCCATGTAGATGAGAACAGGGTCCCGCAACCCTGGCCTGATAATAGCGGGGGTCTGGGGGGCCTATTGTAATCTGCAAGTCCTGAACATATCTGGGTTTGGCTCCTCTGTACTGGAGAACACTCAACGGTCGCAGGCTGAAGCAAAACACTCACAATCCTGGAGTGGTAACCAAAAGCAGATATTCACTCCATCCACTTTCTTCAGTGTCCAGGGAAGAGAAGGATGGGGGTAAAGGGTACCCAAAAACAGCAACAAAAGTCCCTCCTCTTGATCTTTGCTTATGCATAAAACTGGGTAGACCAGACATCCCAAAGGTGTTCAGTAGGGTTGAGGTCAGGGCCACTTGAGTTCCTCCACAATATTCTGGTCAAACTCTGATTCGAGCATGGACAGGATGGAGGGGGGGTGATTGTGTGCCAACCCCTGCTCATGAACTATACCAGGCCATATGCCCTCAACATGTGGGGTAGATTGCAAGGGGTTACCTCCCTGGCAAAGCACCTTGTCCCCATATTGATGAGGACAGGGGTCTCTTTCCCGCAACCCTGGCCTGATAGTAGCGGGGGTCTGGGGGGCCTATTGTAATCTGGAAGTCCTGAACATACCTGGGTTTCGCTCAACCCTACTGGAGAACACTCAACGGCAGCAGGCCAACGCA
The DNA here is from genome assembly GCF_062004578.1 of Staurois parvus. Classification (NCBI taxonomy): domain Eukaryota; kingdom Metazoa; phylum Chordata; class Amphibia; order Anura; family Ranidae; genus Staurois; species Staurois parvus. The sequence continues at coordinate 198,329 of NW_028319310.1, read as the reverse complement.
ACAATGTCCTGGGAAAACCCAACAAACCCAGAACTCAGGCTGCCAGCAGCTAGCTTCACGAAGCTTAAGGTAAGGACATCCTACAGACAGGTGTTAGATCGAACAAGAACTGAGGAAATAACTCATCATGTTGCACCTACTTGAGGAACAGCAGTAAAATGGGAAGAGAGAAAAAAAAACCCTATTTCTTGTCTATTTGCCAAAGTTTTTTTCCCAATACGGACACCTACAGCCACAGAGAAGGGGGAAAATCCCTGTCAGGTCTTTATTGCTGTCTGTGTCCCCCTGTTGGAGATTTCTCTCATTTCCTATCCAGCAATTTTTATTTTTTTTGCTTTATTGGCAAACTAAATTCTAAACAACAACCAAGAAAAGCTGTTTGAGCATTGTAGACATGGCAATGGTATACTCCAAAACAGGTATACATCATGACTCAGTACTGTGGACACGCATAGATATGCCTCCTTTCTCCTACTTGATGCGCAAAGGACCAATCGCTGACACTTGAGGGCCTCCCTATGCAAACACTGACTTTCAGAAAGTCCGTATCCGTATGGGATTTTCATAGGGCTGTACAGGGGCAAACTGACAACTTATGGGGCCCCCGGGCAATAGGGGATCGTGGGGCCCCTGTGTCCTTGCCCAAACTCAAAAAAGCCTATGAAAAAGGTACCAGGGGCATCTCATGGGGCCCCCTACTGACCCTGGGCCCTCGGGCAGTGCCCGAGTTTCCAAATGGTCAGTCCGCCCCTGGGGCTGTAAAGAGCGGGCTAAGAGTGGTAAGAGCGGGCTGCTGTTCATTTCCCATATTAGTTTCGTCTTTGATACCCACATGGAAGAAAAATATATTTGAAATATATTTTAAAAATATTCTTCCCAAATATATTGACATATATTTGAAATGCTACAATTTTGGCCATATTCAATATATAACAAAATATATTTCAATAAATAAATGTATATATATACATTATATTTTTAAAAATATTTTTTCATATATTTTGTAATAAAAACGCATTTCAACATGCAGTATATATATATATATATATATATATATATATACTGCATGTTGAAATGCGTTTTTATTACAAAATATATGAAAAAATATTTTTAAAAATATACTTCATTTCAAATATACTGAATGTCTTTAAAAGTACAAATCTACATTTTTGGAATGCATTTACAAATATATGTAAAACTATATGTTAAAATGACTTTTTTATGTGTTAAAAAAAAATCTGAAGAATATATGTTAAAAAATATATATTTTTAAAAATATATTTTTGAAAATATATTCTTCTGATTTTTTTAACAGATAAAAAAGTCATTTTAACATATATATTTTACATATATTTGTAAAAGTATTACAAAAATTTAGATTTGTGTTTTTAAAGACATTCAGTATATTTGAAAATGTATGTTAAAAAATATATTTCATATATTTTGTAATAAAAACACATTTCAACGTACAGTATATATATACAGAGGGGCAAAAAAAGTATTTAGTCAGCCACCAATCACCACCACCACCATCAGCAAGGGCATTGAAGATGAAACATGGCTGGGTCTTCCAACATGACAATGATCCCAAACATACCGCCCGGGCAACGAAGGAGTGGCTTCATAAGAAGCATTTCAAGGTCCTGGAGTGGCCTAGCCAGTCTCCAGATCTCAACCCCATAGAAAACCTTTGGAGGGAGTTGAAAGTCCGTGTTGCCCAGCGACAGCCCCAAAACATCACTGCACTAGAGGAGATCTGCATGGAGGATGGGCAACATACCAGCAACAGTGTGTGCCAACCTTGTGAAGACTTCCAGGAAACGTCTGACCTCTGTCATTGCCAACAAAGGATATATAACAAAGTATTGACATGAACTTTTCATATTCACCAAATACTTATTTTCCACCATAATTTGCAAATAAATTCTTTCCAGATCAGCCAATGTGATTGTCTGGATTTTTTTTCTCATTTTGTCTCTCATAGTTGAGGTCTACCTATGATGCCAATTACAGGCCTCTCTCATCTTTGTAAGTGGGAGAACTTGTACAATTGGTGGCTGACTACATACTTTTTTGCCCCACTGTATATATATATATATATATATATATATATATATAGTTACATAGTTAGTCTGGCTGAAAAAAGGCAAAAGTCCATTCCAGTTCAACCAAAAAAAAAAAAAAATGTAAATAAATATACACACACTACATGTTGAAATGCATTTTTATTACAAAATATATGAAAAATATTTTAAAAAATACATTTCAAATATACTGTATGTCTTTAAAAATACAAATCTGCATTTTTGGAATGTATTTACAAATATATGTAAAAATATATGTTAAAATTACTTTTTTATATGTTAAAAAAAATCTGAAGAATATGTTATTTGTAATATATATATATATATATATATATATATATATATATATATATATATACTGCATGTTGAAGTGCATTTTTTATTACAAAATATCTGAAAAATATTTTTAAAAATATTCTTCAGATTTTTTTTAACATATAAAAAAAGTCATTTTAACATATATATTTACATATATTGGTAAATGCAAAAAAAATATTTTTCATATATTTTGTAATATATATATATATATATATATATATATATATTTATTGACGACCACCCCCTATTAAAGAAAACTTGTGCTAAGGTTACCTCCTACATGGAGAGAAAAATATATTTGAAATATATTTTTCTTCCATGTGGGTAACCTTAGCACAAGTTTTCTTTAATAGTGGGTGGTCGTCAAGGTTGTATTTCATCACCTAGTTCTGCCGGTGTGACATGTTTCAGTTACTGGGAGATAGAAGAGGAGAGCTTGAGGCAGCTTGCAGGAGGGCAGCACAGGTAGGTATTCATCAGTGTGAGCATGCTCATTAAATGTCCAATGAGGGGATAGAGACTGAGGGCTGGCATAGGAAGCTGCAGCGTGGCAGAGCTGCCTGGATCGCAAGGCTAGCTGGACAGAACTGCAAAACCTCGGGCAGGTAAAACCTTTCTAATATTTGTATTTCAACTGATGCAGCCTTTCTGTCTGGAGTTCCTCTTTAAGATATCTTGCAGCGTGACCGAGCTTGTGGCATTTGCAATTTTCAGCAACGTGACTGTAATGCAGCAGAATGAGTCAGCCGTGTCTATCAGCGTGTTTGTAGGAGCAGCAGAATGCAAACATTATTTGAGGAGGAAAAATGCAAAGTCTGCAACAAAAAAAAAAAAGCCTAGCTAGCCAAGGCTTTGCTCCATCTAATAAGTAATAAAAAGGAACACTCACTGTTTGTCAGCAGGCCTGGACATTCCGGTTGTAGGCCGGGCAGACAGGCTGAATCGGCAACTAACTAGTGACAAATGATGACTCTCCTTTAAAAGAAAATTTTTTATATATGTATAAAAAAAAACAATATATATGTCATTTTCATAAACTTTATTTTTCTGTATTTCCCCCCCCCAAAAAATACAATGTCTAAAAATATTTCATATGAAATTGAAAAAATACTTTTAAATTATTTAAAGTATACATTTTAAATAATTAAATTATATAGTATTATATTTTATTTTATCATCATTTTATTTTTAATTTCATTTATTATAGATATTTGTGTGTATTTATTCTAGAAAAAATAAAATATTCAATAAACATATTTTAAAAGAAAATGTTTTATATATGTATAAAAAAAACAATATATATGTCATTTTCATACACTTTATTTTTCTGTATTTCCCCCCCCAAAAAATACAATGTCTAAAAATATTTCATATGAAATTGAAAAAATACTTTTAAATGATTTAAATTATACATTTTAAATGATTAAATTATATAGTATTATATTTTATTTTATCATCATTTTATTTTTAATTTCATTTATTATAGATATTTGTGTGTATTTATTCTAGAAAAAATAAAATATTCAATAAACATATTTTAAAAGAACATTTTTTATATATGTATAAAAAAAACAATATATATGTCATTTTCATACACTTTATTTTTCTGTATTTTCCCAATAAAAAAAATACAATGTCTAAAAATATTTCATATGAAATTGAAAAAATACTTTTAAATTATTTAAATTATACATTTTAAATAATGAAATTATATAGTATTATATTTTATTTTATCATCATTTTATTTTTAATTTAATTTATTATAGATATTTGTGTGTATTTATTCTAGAAAAAATAAAATATTCAATAAACATATTTTAAAAGAACATTTTTTATATATGTATAAAAAAAACAATATATATGTCATTTTCATACACTTTATTTTTCTGTATTTTCCCAATAAAAAAAATACGTCTAAAAATATTTCATATGAAATTGAAAAAATACTTTTAAATTATTTAAATTATACATTTTAAATAATTAAATTATATAGTATTATATTTTATTTTATCATCATTTTATTTTTAATTTCATTTATTATAGATATTTGTGTGTATTTATTCTAGAAAAAATAAAATATTCAATAAACATATTTTAAAAGAACATTTTTTATATATGTATAAAAAAAACAATATATATGTCATTTTCATACACTTTATTTTTCTGTATTTTCTCAATAAAAAAAATACAATGTCTAAAAATATTTCATATGAAATTGAAAAAATACTTTTAAATGATTTAAATTATACATTTTAAATGATTAAATTATATAGTATTATATTTTATTTTATCATCATTTTATTTTTAATTTCATTTATTATAGATATTTGTGTGTATTTATTCTAGAAAAAATTAAATATTCAATAAACATAATTCACATTTACCATTTGTAGTAAGTAGAGGGAGCTATAGTCAACCTATTGCTTCCTGATGGCTCTTATTTAGGGATGTTGCCCTAAGAAAAGGCCATACATTTTATTTTTATGCATTTTTCCCAACAAAAATACAATGTCTAAAAATATTTCATATGAAATTGAAAAAATACTTTTAAATGATTTAAATTATATATTTTAAATGATTAAATTATATAGTATTATACATTTTAAATGATTATATAGTATTATATTTTATTTTATCATAATTTTATTTTTAATTTCATTTATTATAGATATTTGTGTGTATTTATTCTAGAAAAAATTAAATATTCAATAAACATATTTTAAAAGAAAATTTTTTATATATGTATTAAAAAAAACAATATATATGTCATTTTCATACACTTTATTTTTCTGTATTTTCCCCCCCCAAAAAATACAATGTCTAAAAATATTTCATATGAAATTGAAAAAATACTTTTAAATGATTTAAATTATAGTATGGAAATTATGAAATTGTATAGTATCAGATTTTATTTTATTATACTTTTATTTTTAATTTAATTAATTATAGATGCTGCCCTAAGAAAAGGCCATAATTGCTCAGAGAAATGTAATTCTCCCCTCTAACGCTCATAGATGAAATGGAAAAGTCTTTAGATTTACACCATTCTGCTGCATTAATGGGCTGTGCCAATTCACACTGTCCTGCTGTGGTAATGGGTGGGGCCAGTTTACATTGTCCTGCTGCAGTAATGGGTCCGGTCGGTCCACACTGTCCTTCTGCAGTAGTGGGTGGGGCTGATCCACATTGTCCTGCTGTGGTAACGGGTGTGGCCAGTTCAGTGTCCTGCTGCAGTAATGGGTGGAGCTGGTTCACACTTTCCTGCTGCAGTAATGGGTGGGGCCAGTTCACACTTTCCTGCTGTGGTAATGGGTGGGGTCAGTCCACACTGTCCTGTTGTGGTAATGGGTGGGGCCAGGTCACTGTCCTGCTGCAGTAATGGGTGGGGTCAGTCCACACTGTCCTGTTGTGGTAATGGGTGGGGCCAGGTCACTGTCCTGCTGCAGTAATGGGTGTGGCCAGTTCACACTGTCCTGCTCTGGCAATGGGTAGACATGGTTCACACTGTCCTGCTGCAGTAATGGGAAGGGGGGGGGGTTGGTCAACACTGTCCTGCAGCGCTTTCAAATGCCACTTTATGCATTGATATACCTCCTTAGACCCAGTCTGTCTGGACAATATGGTCCCTTGTTGACTTGGTCACTATCCACAGGCAACTTAACTCTTCAATAAGACAGTTGAATCCAATGAAAATCTACTTCAGACAAATGCAGTGCGAGGGATGTTTTTTGCAGTATCTGTAAGAAGACATTTTTGAACGCCTGTCTCTGTGAATAACTAACACTGACTGACTGAGGGAACACAGAAGAAGTGGGGAGGGTCTAGCTAAGACTAAACCAACTAGCACTAAACAGGAGGGGAGGACAGAGGCAGATACCAAAATCACAACAGTAAAAAAACAGTTGTATTGGCCAGAATCCACCATTAGATGTCAGCATGCTACAAAAAAAAAAAGATAAACCTCATGCTGTTCAATACTAGACATAATACATGACAGTGGGGCAGAACACCCTTGATGGTGTCTGAAGATAGCAGAACTGAACCTTCAATTAGAATCAGCAAAATACATTCCAGGGGTATCAAAAATGGCTTTAGAAAGTAGCCACAGCCTGAGTAAGAAAGCCTAACCCCTGCCAGCATGCTGCAAACAAGGTCCCTTGCTCTCTGGGGGGAAGCAGGGGTCTCTCTGCAGAGGTCTGGCATGCCCCCCTGAGAGCTAGAGCTCTCCAATCAGCAGGCAGCATTATATTTGATTGCAGAACTCCAGCCCTGTGCTGGCAGGGGACAAGCTTTTCTACTCATGTTGTGGCCAGGGGCGGACTGACAACTAATGGGGCCCCCGGGCAATAGGGGATCATGGGGCCCCTGTGTCCTTGCCCAAACTCAAAAAAGCCTATGAAAAAAGGTACCAGGGGCATCTCATGGGGCCCCTTACTGACCCCGGGCCCTCGGGCAGTGCCCGAGTTTCCAAATGGTCAGTCCACCCCTGGTTGTGGCTGATTTCATCTGAAGGTTCAGTTGGGCTTTAACAAAGAATAATAGGAGGCGATTGCTTCCAATGGGTGGCTAAGTTGCTGACCGATGCATTTTGGAATGACACGCTCTTTGGCACTTCCAAGTCGGTGGGCACATCTCGCAGGTGCCTACAATAAATTACAGCCACGGAAAATGGGAGTCGCAGCGCCTTGTGAAGACCGGGTTTGTTTTCGTCTGGTGGAGTGGGACAGAAAGTTGGACCGGAGCTGAATCCCCAGAGGTGACTCGATCTTCCATCCACATGTTGACATTTTCTTCCCATGGCTTTGCGTCTGCTTCAGCCGGGATCAGACAGGAGAAGCATTGACAAGACGTCCCCGCCGCAGAACAATGGCGCATTGTGTCCCCGGCCATTCTTGTCAGTTCAGAGGGGAAGTGACCGACAGGCACACAAACTGTTTACTGACTCCTCGACAGAAGGGCAACCAGAGCGCCAGAACTCGCTATCTGGGGGCAAGAGGTGTCACCTCCCGCCGGCTGACAGGACCAGGCTGTGGTCACGGCGATGGCGGGGATGGACATGGAGGCTTGAGGGTGCCCGCCGCTTCATGGAGATGTAGATGGAGGTCAGGAATTAGGATCAGTCTCTCAAGGTGAGATCCCCAATGAATCATGATAGATAGATAGATAGATAGATAGATGATAGATAGATAGATAGATAGATAGATAGATAGATAGATAGATAGATAGATAGATAGATAGATAATAGATAGATAATAGATAGATAGATAGATAATAGATAGATAGATAATGGATAGATAGATAGATAGATAGATAGATAGATAGATAGATAGATAGATAGATAGATAGATAGATAATAGATAGATAGATAGATGATAGATAGATAGATAGATAGATAGATAGATAGATAGATAGATAGATAAATAGATAGATAGATAGATAATAGATAGATAGATAGATAGATAGATAGATAATAGATAGATAGATAGATAAATAGATAGATAGATAGATAGATAATAGATAGATAGATAGATAGATAGATAGATAGATAGATAGATAATAGATAGATAGATAATAGATAGATAGATAATAGATAGATAAATAGATAGATAGATAGATAATAGATAGATAAATAGATAGATAATAGATAGATAGATAGATAGATAGATAGATAGATAGATAATAGATAGATAATAGATAGATAGATAGATAGATAAATAGATAGATAGATAATAGATAGATAGATAGATAGATAGATAGATAGATAGATAGATAGATAATAGATAGATAATAGATAGATAGATAAATAGATAGATAGATAGATAGATAATAGATAGATAAATAGATAGATAGATAGATAATAGATAGATAAATAGATAGATAATAGATAGATAGATAGATAGATAGATAATAGATAGATAGATAGATAGATAATAGATAGATAGATAGATAGATAGATAGATAGATAATAGATAGATAATAGATAGATAGATAGATAGATAGATAGATAGATAGATAATAGATAGATAGATAGATAGATAGATAGATAGATAGATAGATAGATAAATAGATAGATAGATAGATAGATAGATAGATAGATAATAGATAGATAGATAATAGATAGATAGATAATAGATAGATAATAGATAGATAGATAGATAGATAGATAGATAGATAGATAGATAGATAGATAGATAATAGATAGATAAATAGATAGATAGATAGATAAATAGATAGATAGATAGATAATAGATAGATAAATAGATAGATAGATAGATAGATAATAGATAGATAAATAGATAGATAATAGATAGATAGATAGATAGATAGATAGATAGATAATAGATAGATAATAGATAGATAGATAGATAGATAGATAGATAAATAGATAATAGATAGATAATAGATAGATAATAGATAGATAGATAGATAGATAGATAGATAGATAGATAGATAGATAATAGATAGATAGATAATAGATAGATAGATAGATAATAGATAGATAGATAATAGATAGATAGATAATAGATAGATAATAGATAGATAGATAGATAGATAGATAGATAGATAGATAGATAATAGATAGATAGATAATAGATAGATAGATAGATAATAGATAGATAGATAGATAGATAATAGATAGATAATAGATAGATAGATAGATAGATAGATAGATAGATAATAGATAGATAGATAGATAGATAGATAGATAGATAGATAGATAGATAATAGATAGATAATAGATAGATAGATAGATAGATAGATAGATAGATAGATAATAGATAATAGATAGATAGATAGATAATAGATAGATAGATAGATAGATAGATAGATAGATAGATAGATAGATAATAGATAGATAGATAGATAGATAGATAGATAATAGATAGATAGATAGATAGATAATAGATAGATAGATAGATAGATAGATAGATAATAGATAGATAATAGATAGATAATAGATAGATACTGTAGATGGATAAATAAATTGGACAATCATACTACACAAATACAATCCATCAGTAGGGCTCTTCGGACGGATATCTGGAAGGCTGAGGTCTATGGGTGAGGGAAATGTCATGTGTGAGGTCATTGTGGAAAATCAGCGTCCAATCTTATGTCATGTCGGTAATTTGTGGACTGACTGAGTGTAGATTCCCTCTTGTGTCTCCCAGGCAGATCACAGGCTGCTCTATCCAAAGATGAAAGGAATCGTCCCTCTTCTGCTTTTGCTGTTCTCTTCTGTCTCCATCGAGGATCCTGCGGTCTATCGTGACGCCGACCGGAATCAAGGTCTGCCACATTGGGGGGGTCCTGGGTTGCCGGCACAGTCCCGTGATAAGGGTGAAATAAAATGGACGCGTATCCAAATTCATGATTTAATCTATATAGAATGACGTTCATAGAGGGTCAAAGGTTGTGTGTTTGGATACAAATCTCCTACCCACATTTCCACCCACCTGGTTCCATGGAACACAATCTCACTTTAGAGCTGCTGTAAATTATTTAGAACAAGACCACCATGGTGTTCTCCTTGGAGAACATAAAGAAAAAAAAACTGGTGGCAGGGGCAGGTGGGAGTTGCAGGCCCTCTTCTTCTCAGGCACCCTGGAATTTAGGGCTTCTGGGGCATTTAAGCAGATATTTAGACATCTTTGGTAAGCAATGGGTATGGCACTTGTGATGTTCTCCTGGTTGACCACAAGATGTCCCCAATGCAAATACTCAACCTTGGCTGTCACATGGGTGACATGGTAACCCTGTCCTTGCCAGTAGATAGGCATCTTGGGTTTGCATAGGTTATACTTAGGAAGACAGGCAATTTCCTGGGTTGGTCTTCAGTAGAGCAGGACAGTTCTGTCTGGTGTCAGGATACAAAACCTCATGTAGACAGTAAGGCAGCACCACCTTTAAGGGGAAACCATCAGACTTTTACAATTGAGACTGACTGGATCCCTTGCTGGGGGATTTTAGAACAGATCCCGGACAGAGAATGTGGTTACACTACCCCACTCCATGAGCAACCAAACCAAGAAACTTTCCACCTTCCTATATATGACCTATGCCTTCCCAAGATGCCCCTCTACTGGCAGGGCCATGGTTACCATGTCCACCATGGAGCTCTAGAAACCAAGGTTTGCTATATGCAATGAGGACAACTGGGGAAACTACACAAGAGCCATACCCTAGAGCAGTGGTCTCCAAACTCTGGCCTGGCGGCCAGATGCGGCCCTATGCTTGCTTTTGTCCTGGCCTTGAGACACTATTCTCATCCACTAATACCAACAATGAGGCATAATTCCCCCACACTGACACCAATGAATGGGCAGAATTCCTCCCAATGACACCAAGGATGGTGCCCAATGACACCAACAATGCAGCACAATGACACCAATAACAGGGCAAAATTCCTCCCATTGACACAAACGATGGGGCACAGTTCCTCCCAATGATACCAATGATGGGGCACCATTCCTCCCGCTGACATCAATGATGGGGCACTATTCCTACCAATGATACCAGTGATGGGCACAATTCCTCCCACTGATACCAATGATGGGCACAATTCCTCCCACTGATACCAATGATGGGGCACTATTCCTCCCACTGACACCAATGATGGGGCACTATTCCTCCCACTGACACCAATGATGGGGCACTATTCCTCCCAATGATACCAATGATGGGGCACTATTCCTCCCACTGATACCAATGATGGGCACAATTCCTCCCACTGATACCAATGATGGGGCACTATTCCTCCCACTGACACCAATGATGGGGCACTATTCCTCCCACTGACACCAATGATGGGGCACTATTCCTCCCACTGATACCAGTGATGGGGCACCATTCCTCCCACTGACATCAATGATGGGGCACTATTCCTCCCACTGATACCAATGATGGGGCACTATTCCTCCCACTGATACCAATGATGGGGCACTATTCCTCCCAATGATACCAGTGATTGGCACAATTCCTCCCAGTGATACCAATGATGGGACACTATTCCTCCCACTGATACCAATGATGGGGCACTATTCCTCCCACTGATACCAATGATGGGGCACTATTCCTCCCACTGATACCAATGATGGGGCACTATTCCTCCCACTGATACCAATGATGGGGCACTATTCCTCCCAATGATACCAATGATGGGGCACTATTCCTCCCAATGATACCAATGATGGGGCTCTATTCCTCCCGCTGACATCAATGATGAGACGCTATTCTACCTACCAACATCACGATGGGGCATTGTTTATTCCCAATGAATTTCTACTCCCAATGGCTATAGTCCAGCCCTCATAAGTCTGAAAGACAGTAAACTAGCCCTTTGTATAGAAAATTTAGAGACCACTGATCTAGAATTTCATACTAAGATGTAATCAAACTTGTTACCCCTTGCAGATCACAACCCTGGATCTCATTACCTCCTGGATCCCATTCTCAATGTGATTCAAAGCACCAGAGGTTCCAACGTCACTCTACCTTGTATCCTGAGACTTCGGCCCAGGAGCTACAAGGTGAAATGGAGCAAGATCAACCCTTTAGACCCCATGGAGAACCTCATTGTCATCACCAACGGCAAGTACCACAAGAATTACGACAAGCTGAGGGGACGAGCCAGAATGAGGAGAAGCCACCGACTTGATGCCTCTCTGGTCATCACCAATGTAACACTGGAGGATGAGGGCCGGTACAAGTGTGAGCTGGTGAATGGCCTGGAGGACCAGAGCCTAACATTGTCCCTACAGCTAGAAGGTAATGTAATCCACTATTACTGCAAGTTTCTAATGGTGTGGGACAGAGTCTATGTCATGGTGTAATGGCTAGTCACATGGAGATATCAAACATGGTTGGATATAGAAGATCAAACCAGTTTACATGACCCTATTTGGCCCAGAGCATGTTGATTAGCTTGGTAATAACCTGAAACTTTTGAAGGCTTCAGAAACTACACCATGTTCAATTCCAGGTGGACAAGCACCTTTGATGTCTCTTGATGGGCAAATCTTTTAAGTTCCACATTCCAGCATCAGCGCGAACTTGTAAAAAGGTCCTAAACTCTTTCCAATGCGGAGAAAGGTACACTGATGTACACAAAATACAATGGCACAGTGTAGGGCCTTATGGGTGTGCTGCATCCCCAGGTTGTCACCTTTATTTGGACTCCACCACAAAATATAGTCCAAAAAGGTCATAATGATGGAGTGAAAACCAAAACTGGATTGGTAAGGTATCTAAAGAACCATATCAAGGAAGAGCTTGGACTGCCCTGTAACGAAATGACTGCTGAAGGTCAACCAAATCCAAGGGCAATCCAGGGTTATGTAGAGTGTCATCTTGGACCTGCCACCATATTGTATAATAACGTACAGGTCACCTTTTATAGCTTCATCATTTACCACAGATCAGGTCAGGGGCGGTATGACAACTCAAGGGGCCGCCGGGCAATAGGGGATCATGGGGCCCATGTGTCCTTGCCCACACTCAAAGCACACCCAAAAATACCTACAAAAGGTACAAGGGGCATGTCATGGGGCCCCCTACTGACCCCAGGCCCTCGGGCAGTGCCCGAGTGCTCGAATGGTCAGTCCGCCCCTGGATCAGGTATTTCCTAGTTTACAGAGTTTATTACCAGCTGTCATAAACTTGTTGTCAGACCACTTCCCACCCGCTAGGCAAGTAGGAGGTGTCCGGCAGGGTCAGTTTGATGGTCTGTAAGTGGCTAGATAGGGGTCCGTAATGTCAAATGTTCTTTTTGTTGCTAGAACTTTCTTTCCAATGTTCTAGGAGTAGTATTTCCATACCAGTCCAGAGAAGGGCGCTATCGTTTTAATTACGTTGAAGCGCGACAAGCTTGCGAGGAACAAGATGGAAGACTGGCGACTTACACCCAACTTTACCAAGGTGAGTCTATATTGTCCACATATCATTTACAGAGATGTAATAGTCCAACCTGGGCAGGAAATAATTGATTCCATCTCCCTCCTCGTTGCCAGCATGGACAGATGGCCTTGACTGGTGCAATGCCGGATGGCTCCTCGAGGGCGGGGTTCATTACCCAGTTATTGTCCCCCGGCAACCGTGTGGTGGGGACCTTCCTCCCGGAATACGAAGCTACGGCCCCAAAGATCAGCTGAAGGACAAATTCGATGCCTTCTGCTTCACATCAGCTCTGAACGGTACTATGATTATAAATGTTATTAAAGCAACGGTTGCTTGTGATCATTTCCACCATAACAATCGAAGCCAACCCTAAAGGAGCGTACAGTCCCTTGCCACAAAAAAATACCCTTTAGGACCAAAAATTCCAAAAAAGTCATCCCCACTTAGACCTTTCATAGCATCCTACAAATGGATTTTTAACCACTTCCCGTCCGGCCCATGTACATAAACGGCCAGATGGGAGCAGTGCGGGATTGGGTTGCCGTTCATAAACGGCACCCGCATTTTGAGGTTGTGCGTGCTCCCTGCGAGTGCGCGGCACCACTATCCGGAACACCAATCGCTGTACGGGACCTCTATGTGAGGTCCCGATCATGTGATCACTGATTGGCCAATCAGTGATCACATGAATAGTAGTAAGCAAGATGTCACTTCTGACATCATTGCTTACTACGTGTGAAATCTGTGAATGATCACAGAGATCACATGGTACAGGGCTATTCACAACAGCCTTGTACCATGTGACAAGCTGTGACCAATCACAGCTTACACAGTATTTCTCAATGGCTGCAAGAATGCAGCCAGAGAGAAGGAGAAATGATTGCTTTTACAGGAGACAGGCAGTTCCTCTAGGAGGGCTGGACAGGGCCGTAGAAGGTCCTTAACCCATCAGCAGGACCGGTATCTGCTCCCTTGTGCAAGGAGGGACAGGATGAGCCCTGCCAGAGCCCTACAAAATGACCTCCAGCAGGCCACTGGTGTGAATGTCTCTGACCAATCAGAAACAGACTTCATGAGGGTGGCCTGAGGGCCCGATGTTCTCTAGTGGGCCCTGTGCTCGCGGCCCAGCACCATAGAGCTGGATTGGCATTTGCCATTAAACCCCAGAATTGGCAGGTCCACCACTAGAGCCCTGTGCTTTTCACAGATGAGAGCAGGTTCACCCTGAGCACATGTGACAGACGTGAAATGGTCTGGAGAAGCCGTGGAGAACGTTCTGCTGCCTGTAACATGGTTCAGTATGACCGTTTTGGTGGTGGGTCAGTGATGGTCTGGGGAGGCATATCCATGGAGGGACGCACAGACCTCTACAGGGTAGACAATGGCACCCTGACTGCCATTAGGTATCAGGATGAGATCCTTGGACCCATTGTCAGACCCTAAGCTGGTGCAGTGGAACCTGGGTTCCTCCTGGTGCAGTGGGTCCTGGATTCCTCCTGGTGCAGTGGGTCCTGGATTCCTCCTGGTGCAGTGGGTCCTGGGTTCCTCCTGGTGCAGTGGGTCCTGGGTTCCTTCTGGTGCAGTGGATCCTGGGTTCCTCCTGGTGCAGTGGGTCCTTGGTTCCTTCTGGTGCAGTGGGTCCTGGGTTCCTCCTGGTGCAGTGGGTCCTGGGTTCCTCCTGGTGCGGTGGGTCCTGGGTTCCTCCTGGTGCGGTGGGTCCTGGGTTCCTTCTGGTGCAGGGGGTCCTGGGTTCCTCCTGGTGCGGTGGGTCCTGGGTTCCTCCTGGTGCAGTTGGTCCTGAGTTCCTCCTGGTGCAGTGGGTCCTGGGTTCCTTCTGGTGCAGTGTGTCCTGGGTTCCTCCTGGTGCGGTGGGTCCTGGGTTCCTCCTGGTGCAGTGGGTCCTGGGTTCCTCCTGGTGCAGTGGGTCCTGGGTTCCTCCTGGTGCAGTGGGTCCTGGGTTCCTCCTGGTGTAGTGGGTCCTGGGTTCCTCCTGGTGTAGTGGGTCCTGGGTTCCTCCTGGTGCAGTGGGTCCTGGGTTCCTTCTGGTGCAGTGGGTCCTGGGTTCCTTCTGGTGCAGTGGGTCCCGGGTTCCTCCTGGTGCAGTGGGTCCCGGGTTCCTCCTGGTGCAGTGGGTCCCGGGTTCCTCCTGGTGCAGTGGGTCCCGGGTTCCTCCTGGTGCAGTGGGTCCCGGGTTCCTCCTGGTGCAGTGGGTCCTGGGTTCCTCCTGGTGCAGTGGGTCCCGGGTTCCTCCTGGTGCAGTGTGTCCCGGGTTCCTCCTGGTGCAGTGGGTCCCGAGTTCCTCCTGGTGCAGTGGGTCCCGGGTTCCTCCTGGTGCAGTGGGTCCCGGGTGCCTGCTGGTGCAGTGGGTCCTGGGTTCCTGCTGGTGCAGTGGGTCCTGGGTTCCTCCTGGTGCAGTGGGTCCTGGGTTCCTCCTGGTGCAGTGTGTCCTGGGTTCCTCCTGGTGTAGTGGGTCCTGGGTTCCTTCTGGTGCAGTGGGTCCTGGTTTCCTCCTGGTGCAGTGGGTCCTGGGTTCCTTCTGGTGCAGTGGGTCCCGGGTTCCTCCTGGTGCAGTGTGTCCCGGGTTCCTCCTGGTGCAGTGTGTCCCGGGTTCCTCCTGGTGCAGTGGGTCCAGGGTTCCTCCTGGTGCAGTGGGTCCCGGGTTCCTCCTGGTGCAGTTGGTCCAGGGTTCCTCCTGGTGCAGTGGGTCCTGGGTTCCTCCTGGTGCACGACAATGCCCGGCCTCATGTGGGGAGAGTATGCAGGCAGTTCCTGGAGGATGAAGGAATTGATACCATTGAATGGCCCCCACACTCTCCTGACCTAAATCCAATAGAACACCTCTGGGATGTCATGTTTCGGTCCATCCAACGCCGCCAGGTTGCACCTCAGACTGTCCAGGAGCTCAGTGATGTCCTGGTCCAGATCTGGGAGGAAATCCCCCAGGACACCATCCGTGGTCTCATTAGGACCCTCCCCCGACGTTGTCAGGCATGCATACAAGCACATGGGGGCCACACAAACTACTGAGGACCATTCTGAGTTGCTGCAATGACCTTTCACCAACATGGACTCGCCTGCTGCATCATTTTATCTCTTTGATTTTCGGGGTGTCTTTGAATTCAGTCCTCTGCAGGTCGATCATTTTCATTTCCATCAAACGATGGGGCGTCCTTACGTTCCTCACCCATCACCCCGTCCATGTCAGTATAGAGATCCAGCAGGAGATTCTCCCCATTGAGATCTGATGGGTTTTCAAAGTCTTCCTTTCATTTTTTTGAGCAGTGTATTTCATAGGCCCTGCAGGTGGCTGCATACTTTAAAATGACCACAAGATGGCAATGTATCCCAGCTCACATGACCCTTGTAGTACCTAGAGGTTTTTATTACTCGTATTACCGCCCCCCCTCTTTTATATACAGTTTAGGATGCTTTATCTTCTTTTTCAGGTCGAGTTTTCTTCGTCCACGGCCCGATGAACTTCACAGAAGCCCTGGACGCCTGCTTGGCCCGCAAGGCTCAGGTCGCCAAGGTCGGCCACTTATACGCCGCGTGGAGGTTTTCCGGCTTGGACCGCTGCGACGGAGGCTGGTTGCTGGACGGTAGCGTCCGCTTTCCCATCGCTGACCCCCGGGAGAGGTGTGGGGGTCTCCCCGACCCGGGAGTGAGGAGCTTCGGCTACCCCAGCCAGAAAGAACGACTTTACGGTGTGTATTGTTACGCCGCGGTTTAGGGAGCGCCTGCCGCACCATCGCCTTTGGGATATCTGCATGAGGACGTCCGGACTTCGACAAAATGGCGTCCGCTTACCAACTGAAGCGTGTGAGAGAGGAAGGATTGAGATTGAGGTCAGCCAACACAGCCGAGTCGGCGACCTCACTTTTCTTTTCTGAAGTTAAGCAATGCAGCTTGGTCACGGACCCGCCCCCCAGCCTGTGATTGGATAAGGAAGGAAAGGCGGAACGCTGATGACTTTCTTACTTTCCCCTTCTGCTTCTGAAAGCACGGCGACAGACCTGTGATTGGCTCCTTGTGTTGCCCCTCCCCCCGGTTAGTCTGAGAGCTGCAGTGCGGGGGGGGTTACATATATATATTTACTTTTTCCTAAAATTAACCCGTAACCCGATTAAATGGCGCTTTCTATGTGATTTCCGGAGTTACGTCGTCATGGAGGATGCCGGCCCAGGAAGATCGAACGTTCCTGAGAAACAAGTCAGAGATCATCGAATTTCTAACGTTTTCTTGTTATCCATTTCCGTTTATTCATTATTCAATTTGATTTGAATTCAATAAAAAAAAAATTCAAATCAGATTTCGAATTTGGATTTATTCTGTTCAAAATTTGAATTTCAGAAGACGGTTGTATTCTTTTTATTGTATTCTTTTCTATTCTATTCTCTTATTGTCTATTCTTTTCTATTTTATTCTATTCACATTTCAGAAGACGGTTATATTCTTTCCATTGTATTCTATTCTATTTTTTTTTCTATTCTATTATTTTCTATTCTGTTCTATTCTCTTGTATATGGTGTGTCAGTGAGCGCTATGGGTGTGTAGAAAGGTATAAGCTGCTGGCACTAAAGGACCACCCTTGGTATCCTCACTAGTGAATGAAATATAAGCTATTATATATTATTATTATATTTATAAATTAAATTATATTTTGTGTTCTATTCTCTTATTTTCTATTCAAAATTTGAATTTCAGAAGACGGTTATATTCTTTCCATTGTATTCTATTCTATTTTTTTTCATATTCTATTATTTTTTATTCTGCTCTATTCTCTTATTTTCTATTCTCTTCTATTTTATTCTTTACAAAATTTGAATTTCAGAAGACGGTTATATTCTTTTTATTGTTTTCTATTCACTTCTGTTCTATTCTCCTATTTTCTGTTCTTTTCTATTTTATTCTATTCGAAGTGCAGAAGACGGTTATATTCTTTCTATTGTATTCTATTGTATCGTTTTTTTCTATTCTATTCTTTTCTATTCTCCTATTTTTTATTATTTTCTATTTTATTCTATTCGAAATTTGAATTACAGAAAATAGTTATATTCTTTCTGTTTTATTCTATTCTTTTCTATTCTCTTATTTTCTATTCTCTTATTTTCTGTTCTTTTCTATTTTATTCTATTCGAAATTTGAATTGCATAAGACGGTTATATTCTTCCTATTGTATTACAGTTTTTTGTTTTTTTCTATTCTATTCTTTTCTGTTCTGTTCTCTTATTTTCTATTTAATTTTATTCTATTCGAAATTTGAATTTTGGAAGATGGTTATATTCTTCCTTTTTTATTTTATTCTATTCTAATCTATTCTATGCAAGTTCAAATTTATTCTCTGCAAAATTCGAATTTCAGAAGACAGTAATATTCTATTTTATTCTATTTTTTTTTTCTATTCCGTTCTATTCTCCTATTTTCTATTCTTTTCAATTTTATTCTATTCGAAATTCGAATTTCAGAAGAGGGTTATATGCTTTCTATTGTATTCTATTATTTTCTGTTCTTTTCTATTTTATTCTCTTCCAAACTTGAATTGCATAAGACGGTTATATTCTTCCTATTGTATTCCAGTCTTTTGTTTTTTCTATTCTATTCTTTTCTATTCCGTTCTATTCTCTTATTTTCTATTCTTTTCTATTTTATTCTAATCGATTCTATGCAAATTCAAATTTATTCTATACAAAATTCAAATTTTGGAAGACAGTTATATTCTATTCTATAGTTTTTTCTGTTCTGCATTGTCTTATTTTCTATTCTATTCTTTTCTATTGTAATCTATTGTCTTATTTTCTATTCTTTCCTATTTTATTCCAATCTATTCAAAATAATTCTATTGAATTCTATTGTTTTTTCTATTCTAATCTATTCTATGCAAATTCAAATTTATTCTATTAGAAAATTTAAAGTTATATTCTATTCTATAGTTTTTTTCTATTCTATTGTCTTATTTTCTATTCTGTTCTTTTCTATTTTATTCTATTCTATTGTCTTATTTTCTATTCTTTTCTGTTTTATTCCAATCTATTTGAAATTATTCTATTGTTTTTTCTATTCTATTCTAATCTATTCTATGCAAATTCAAATTTATTCTATTCGAAAATTGAAAGTTATTTTCTATTCTATAGTTTTTTTCTATTCTATTGTCTTATTTTCTATTCTATTCTTTTCTATTTTATTCTATTCTATTGTCTTATTTTCTATTCTTTTCTGTTTTATTCAAATCTATTCGAAATTATTCTATTGTTTTTTCTATTCTATTCTAATCTATTCTATGCAAATTCAAATTTATTCTATTCAAAAATTGAAACTTATATTCTATTCCATAGTTTTTCTGGTCTGTTGTCTTATTTTCTTCTCTATTTTCTTCTATTCTATTGTCTTATTTTCTGTTCTTTCCTATCTTATTCCAATCTATTTGAAATTATTCTATTGAATTCTATTGTTTTTTCTATTCTATTCTAATCTATTCTATGCAAATACAAATGTATTCTATTTGAAAATTGAAAGTTATTTTCTTTCTATTTTATTCTATTGTTTTTTCCATTCTATTTTTTTCTTTTCTATTCTACTCTAATCTATTCTATTCTTTTCTTTTATGTTTTATTCTATTTTCTTTGTTTTCGATTTTGAATTCAGTTCAATTCGAATTCGTATTTTGTCTCGTTATTTTGTGACTATCGTCATTTGGAAATTCGTGTACATTCAAATTTCCGAATAACGAAAAATGTGTCTGTATCAAACAAACTGCACATGTCTAATGGGCCATATGTGTGCCAGTAAATGCTTTTTCCTTTCAGGGAAGTGATGCTCGGCAGTGTGTTGTTGCTGAGACTGTCATCCTCATATCACCAATAAAACAGCTCTGGCTACCCCAAGGAGGGGGGGGGTTTGGGTAACTAAAACTACTGTACGTGTTGGGCCAACAGAGCATCATGGCACTTGATTTTCCTTGTTCTTGCTAGCCAAGCAGAGTGGGGCAGCAGTCTCATATATTGTAAATTCGACATTTTTACAGATTTGGCCCCGAATGCATCGCAATATTCACCTGTTTTGTTTTTCCCCACCATCACCATGTGTTAGCATACCCAGTGCATACAAAACTGTAACTCTACAATAGGATAAAATATGTATTAAAATATTGTCAAATATGCTAGCGGCCTGTTTATAAAACATTTGTTGGATGAATGTCAAACATGCAGCACAAATTTTGGCTGTAATTTCTCTAATAGAGCAATCCCTAGTATTGTTAGCGACATCTAGTGTCCAAATTGGGTTATATTTTCTCATTGAGGTATTTCAGAAAACTGTACTTCATTTTGTCCACTAGATGGAGCTGGTGATTACAGGGATTGATCTATTAGGGCACTATTCCTCCCACTGACACCAAAGATGGAGCACTATTCCTCCCACTGACACCAATGATGGGGCACTATTCCCCCCACTGATACCAATGATGGGGCACTATTCCTCCCACTGATACCAATGATGGGGCACTATTCCTCCCACTGATACCAATGATGGGGCACTATTCCTCCCACTGACACCAATGATGGGGCACTATTCCTCCCAGTGATACCAATGATGGGGCACTATTCCTCCCACTGACACCAATGATGGGGCACTATTCCTCCCACTGACACCAATGATGGGGCACTATTCCCCTCACTGATACCAATGATGGGGCACTATTTATTTATATGTATTTTTGTTATGATAAATAGGCAAATACTAAAAGCCGCAGAGAGGTCAAGTAGTAAGAGTACGGAGTAGTGGCCATTGGTTGGGATGAGTACGGAGTAGTGGCCATTGGTTGGGATGAGTATGGAGTAGTGGCCATTGGTTGGGATGAGTACGGAGTAGTGGTCATTGGTTGGGATCAGTACGGAGTAGTGGCCATTGGTTGGGATGAGTACGGAGTAGTGGACATTGGTTGGGATGAGTACGGAGTAGTGGCCATTGGTTGGGATGAGTACGGAGTAGTGGCCATTGGTTGGAATGAGTACAGAGTAGTGGTCATTGGTTGGGATGAGTACGGAGTTGTGGCCATTGGTTGGGATGAGTACGGAGTAGTGGCCATTGGTTGGGATGAGTACGGAGTAGTGGCCATTGGTTGGGATGAGTACGGAGTAGTGGCCATTGGTTGGGATGAGTACGGAGTAGTGGCCATTGGTTGGGATGAGTACGGAGTAGTGGCCATTGGTTGGGATCAGTACGGAGTAGTTGCCATTGGTTGGGATGAGTACGGAGTAGTGGCCATTGTTTGGGATGAGTACGGAGTAGAGGCCATTGGTTGGGATGAGTACGGAGTAGTGGCCATTGGTTGGAATGAGTACGGAGTAGTGGCCATTGGTTGGGACGAGTACGGAGTAGTGGTCATTGGTTGGGATGAGTACGGAGTAGTGGTCATTGGTTGGGATGAGTATGGAGTAGTGGCCATTGGTTGGGATGAGTACGGAGTAGTGGCCATTGGTCGGGATGAGTACGGAGTAGTGTCCATTGGTTGGGATGAGTACGGAGTAGTAGCCATTGGTTGGGACGAGTACGGAGTAGTGGTCATTGGTTGGGATGAGTACGGAGTAGTGGTCATTGGTTGGGATGAGTATGGAGTAGTGGCCATTGGTTGGGATGAGTACGGAGTAGTGGCCATTGGTCGGGATGAGTACGGAGTAGTGTCCATTGGTTGGGATGAGTACGGAGTAGTAGCCATTGGTCGGGATGAGTACTGAGTAGTGGCCATTGGTTGGGATGAGTACGGAGTAGTGGCCATTGGTTGGGATGAGTACAGAGTAGTGACCATTGGTTGGGATGAGTACGGAGTAGTGACCATTGGTTTTAGCAGTTAGTAGATCATTAGTGAGTTTTAGTAGGGCAGTTTCAGTGGAGTGTAGTGAGCGAAAGCCAGACTGTAAAGGGTCAAGAAGGTTGCTGTCAGTGAGGGAGGAGCTCAGGCGATTGTAGACTAAGCTTTCTAGGAGTTTAGAGGTAAATGGCAGCAGGGAGATGGGTCTTAGGTTGTTCAGGTTGGTGGGGTCCAGGGAGGGCTTTTTAAGTATGGGAGTGATCTGTGCATGCTTTAGAGGGGAGGAGAAGACACCATTAGAGAGGGAGAGATTGAAGATGTGAGTGAGGGAGCATAGGATGGAAGAAGATGGTGACCGTAGTAGTTGAGAGGGGACAGGATCCAGGGGGAACGTGGTGAGACGGGGTTCTAAGAAAACCTTAGTGACTTCTTCAGTAGTAGCAAGGTCAAGAAAGGAAAGTGTTGAGGGAGGTTTAGTATAAGGTATGCCAAGTGGGATGGATGTCTATGTAGTGGAGATGCCCCTAAGAATTGCATCAATCTTGTATTTGAAATGATTGGCAATCTTGTGAGCAATGAGTGAGGTACTGGGTGGAGGTGGAGGTGGAAAAAGTAGAGAGTTAAAAGTAGAGAAGAGACTGTATGACAAGGTAGGCTTGTTTTGGCAGCATGGAGGTCCACCCTATTGGCCACCCATCTTATAAAAAATCAATAAGGAGACTCGAGAGGTAGGTTTCGGTAGGTTCCAAGCTTAATTCCAATGGGAAAAGTCGGTTTGCACATTAAGTAAGGCTTTGTGCCTTTTGCCACCATGTTTTGTACAAGATGATTCGGTTGGGAAATGAATGTTTTGTGCAGGACTTAAACATGTTTAGAGGATTGTTATTCCCTAAATTTTCTTCTAATTTCAGGTGCCCATCATGTACACCTTCAGGTAGCTGTCATTGCAAAGTTATTCCAGATACTATATATTTGCTTTAATGATATTATTCATAATGTAATATGGTGCCCCATGTATTTCTCCCTAGGCAGCTGCCACCGCTGCCCAACTCTTTTTTACACCACTGGTAAAAAAAAAATGCACCCAGCTTGCACCGCTTTTTTTTTTTTTTTTTTATAGAATTGGCTTTATTTCTTTATTTTACAGGCTTTGTAATCATCTGTAAAAGAAATGGTTCAAGTGTCAGAAGATTTATAATGTATAATTACTAAGAATGTTATTCCCATGATGCACTGCACATTAAAAAAAAAAACATATAAAATACAACGTAGCACCTATACAAAACTGGTAGAGAACATTATACCAAGTGATGACCAAGTGCACCTCCCTAAACAAGAGAAGGCAGACATGTTTGGGGGATGAGAAGGTATTTATAAGAAAGCAGTCTAACCATTCTTGGAGGTACAATGAATATATATATATATATATATATATATATATATATACACACACACATCAGGATATAATAGACACTCATACGTCCTCCACAGGAGAATGAAGATGTTTTATTAGACCAGTGTTACTGACATTCCGTCTGTTTTTCAGGGTTTTAGAACATATTATGAGATTCTATATGCTTCCAAAGTAACATATGAGGAACAAGACTTTCTAGACTTTCTGGATGGTATCACCTTCCCTTGCCTGAATGCCACAGATAGAAAAGCTCTTAATGCACTCATTACCCTAGAAGAACTACAACAAGCGGTCTTGACGTTTCCCAACGCAAAGGCCCCTAGAAGCGGTAGGCTTCCTGTCAAAATATATAAAACTTTTTGTGAGGTGCTCCTCTCGGAACTTCTCTCCATCATTTTGAAAGCCAAAGAACTGAGCAGACTCCCCCAATCTATCTAGCAATTATAGTCGTTTCAGCGAAACCAGGTAAAAACCTGGCAGACTCATATAGGCCTATCTCACTTTTGAGGATGAGCCTGAAGATTCCAACCAAAGTCTTGGCTACGAGTCTGTCCAAGGTTGTATTAGACCAGTGCTTTGGCGGGTCAATGCTTTCTCATGACCTTGAGTTAGGCTGGCTGTGGCCTACCGACACGTCAGTCTAAAAAAACAACTTTATTATCATCATTCTCCCTTGGAAGACCTACGAGTACCTATTATATCCTTGTAGATTACTATATCCATGTGGAGGATCAAAACATTGTCTTGGGTTGAGTGCTGGTTCCTCTATACTATATTACCATATACATATATCCTAAATCGAACAAGCAAGCGACCACAGCATGCAATTTCATGAATGGCCCCCACAGAGGTACAGTGTAAGCAGCCAACTTGGAACCAGAGATCTGAAAGAACCAAAATGATCCAGTGGGTTGCAGAAACCTTATGGTGGTAAGACCCAGGTAGCCATATTGGGAATAACCTACAAAGGAGGGCAGTCTAAATACATTATGAACAGCAGGATTGTTGACCTATATATTCTAAAAGCAGCCATTTTGGATGTGGACCAATGTTCAGGAAAACCGGTTCACTATAGGCCAAGACATCACAAAGCCTAAGTGATCCTTGTCATTTCCATATTATATCTATAGTTAAAGGACAGGATGTCTAACAAGCTCATATAAGTATGAAGGTCATCTAGGATGGAATGTACTACGAGCTCATAAATATGAAGGCCATCTAGGATGGGATGTCTTGCAAGTGCATGTAAGTATGAAGGTCATCTGGAATGGGATGTCCTACAAGCTCATATACTTATGAACGTCATCTGGGATGAGATGCCTTACAAGCACATATAATATGAAGGTCATCTAGAATGGGATGTCCTACAGGCTCATATAAGTATGAAGGTCATCTAGGATGGCATGTACTACAAGCTCATATAAGTATGAAGGTCATATAGGATGAGATGTCCTACAAGCTTTTATAAGTATGAAGGTCATCTGGGATGGGATGTCCTACAAGCTCATATAAGTATGAAGGTCATCTAGAATGGGATGTCCTACAAGCTCATATACTTATGAAGGTCATCTGGGATGGTATGTACTACAAGCTCATATAAGTATGAAGGTCATCTAGAATGGGATGTCCTACAAGCTCAAATAAGTATGAAGGTCATCTAGAATGGGATGTCCTACAAGCTCATATAAGTATGAAGATCATCTGGGATGGTATGTACTACAAGCTCATATAAGTATGAAGATCATCTGGGATGGTATGTACTACAAGCTCATATAAGTATGAAGGTCATCTAGAATGGGATGTCCTACAAGCTCATATACTTTTGAAGGTCATCTGGGATGGTATGTACTACAAGCTCATATAAGTATGAAGGTCATCTAGAATGGGATGTCCTACAAGCTCATATAAGTATGAAGGTCATATAGGATGGGATGTCCTACAAGCTCTTATAAGTATGAAGGTCATCTAGAATGGGATGTCCTACAAGCTCATATAAGTATGAAGATCATCTGGGATGGGATGTCCTACAAGCTCATATAAGTATGGAGGTTGGGTATCTACAAAGTTTTTTGGTACACGGCCTAATCTCAGAACAACATCAATCTACGGATGGATTGGATCTATGAACAGCTCTTCCTGCACCTAATTCAGACTGTCCAGCTACAACGTACAAGTATTCAGTTACAGTGACTATCATTTTTAAAAGGTTTAAATAGGACCCCTAGAGAGGTGCACTGTAGGCTGCCCACTCCTGACCACCAATTTGTAATGGGTCTAAATAGTCTATCTACCACTGATAATCATAATTTTGATGAGGTCTGTGTGGTTACTCTTTTACTAAAACCTATGACTGCCAACCAATACACTAGTGGTTCCTGGTCCTTTTTGTGTATGAAAATCAATCAAGGATGCTTGGCCACCATATAGTTCTCGGCTCATTTGAAGTCACACTATGCATAAGAAAGGATTTGGTCAAACTTGGGTGGCAATGTGAAACTGCAGTGGGGTTCAATGGATTGTATCAGTCATTAGAGGCCCAGCTTTACTGTCTGTGGAAATGTTCACAATAATATTCCATCCTCATTACCTACAAACCAGTTTAAATAAGTGTTCGTATCAATAGGCACAATGTATCAAGTCTTCTTCATCGATGGACTTGCCATGGCCTTTCAGTGAAAGGGTTGAAGGTACTCGTGGTGTGGATGAGAGTGGTCTTAGTCAAACGCACAAAAAACATTCCCGATTGAACAAGGCCTGCCTTTCCTGCAGCAACAGGGCCTGGGGTAACATCACGTCCCTTTGGCTACCAGGGTAACAATTTCTAACAGAGAGGCGTCCTCAAAAAAGGTCACATCATTGGAGAGCTGTAGAAGAAAAAAATAGGCAGTAAAGAACAACAATAAAAAAAACTTTAATCCCATTGTATATCAAGTCAGAACGCATTTTGTAAATACTCAACAGCTCCTGTGGGATAATTAAAAGGTGGGGCATCATGGAGTAACCCCAATGGAGCAATATTTGAACATGGAGGACACTTGCAAGGAACTGTGCCATATTGAATAAGAAATGTAAGAATATATATGTTCGAGTGACCAAAGAACTGTTCTAGAAGGGCAGATTGAAAGATATAGTAGTTACATGAAGAGAGAATAATTCCCTTTGAGATGGGTATGTTCTACTTACACGGTAGACAGTTTATCTGGGGTTCTTCCCAAAATCCATCTGACTTGCACCTGATGACCGGAGAATTGCGCTGAAGGAAACCATCGTCGCAGCGATATCCTATCACGGAGTTAATCTGGTATCGGGTTTTGGGTCGGCCATAAGTAGATGCATTGTCTACCTCAGGGGGACGTCCACAGGTCACTAGAGAGGATACAGCCAGGGCACATTGTGAGCAAACCTTATACAGTGGGGCAAAAAAGTATTTAGTCAGCCACCAATTGTGCAAGTTCTCCCACTTAAAAAGATGAGAGAGGCCTGTAATTGGCATCATAGGTAGACCTCAACTATGAGAGACAAAATGAGAAAAAAAATCCAGACAATCACATTGGCTGATTTGGAAAGAATTTATTTGAAAATTATGGTGGAAAATAAGTATTTGGTCACCTACAAACAAGCAAGATTTCTGCCTCTCACAGACCTGTACCTTCTTCTTTAAGAGGCTCATCTGTCCTGCACTCATTACCTGTATCAATGGCACCTGTTTGAACTTGTTATCAGTATAAAAGACACCTGTCCACAACCTCAAACAGTCACACTCCAAACTCCACAATGGTGAAGACCAAAGAGCTGTCGAAGGACACCAGAAATAAAATAAAAGACCTGCACCAGGCTGGGAAGACTGAATCTGCAATATGCAAGCAGCTTGGTGTGAACAAATCAACTGTGGGAGCAATAATTAGAAAATGGAAGACATACAAGACCACTGATAATCTCCCTCGATCTGGGGCTCCACGCTAGATCTCACCCCATGGGGTCAAAATGATCACAAGAACGGTGAGCAAAAATCCCAGGACCACACGGGGGGACCTAGTGAATGACCTGCAGAGAGCTGGGACCAACGTAACAAAGGTTACCATCAGTAACACACTACACCGCCAGGGACTCAGATCCTGCAGAGCCAGACGTGTCCCCCTGCTTAAGCCAGTACATGTCCCGGCCCGTCTGAAGTTTGCATTTCAATAATCCAGAAGAGGATTGGGAGAATGTCATATGGTCAGATGAAACCAAAATAGAACTGTTTGGTAGAAACACAACTCGTCGTGTTTGGAGGAGAGAGAATGCTGAGTTGTATCCAAAGAACACCATACCTACTGTGAAGCATTGGGGTGGCAACATCATGCTTTGGGGCTGTTTCTCCGCAAAGGGACCACGACGACTGATCCATGTACAGGACAGAATGAATGGGGCCATGTATCGTGAGATTTTGAGTGTAAACCTCCTTCCATCAGCAAGGGCATTGAAGATGAAACGTGGCTGGGTCTTCCAACATGACAATGATCCCAAACATACCGCCCGGGCAACCAAGGAGTGGCTTCGTAAGAAGCATTTCAAGGTCCTGGAGTGGCCTAGCCAGTCTCCAGATCTCAACCCCATAGAAAACCTTTGGAGGGAGTTGAAAGCCTGTGTTGCCCAGCGACAGCCCCAAAACATCACTGCTCTAGAGGAGATCTGCATGGAGGATGGGCCAACATACCAGCAACAGTGTGTGCCAACCTTGTGAAGACTTACAGGAAACGTCTGACCTCTGTCATTGCCAACAAAGGATATATAACAAAGTATTGAGATAAACTTTTCATATTGACCAAATACTTATTTTCCACCATAATTTACAAATAAATTCTTTCCAAATCAGCCAATGAGATTGTCTGGATTGTTTTCTCATTTTGTCTCTCATAGTTGAGGTCTACCTATGATGCCAATTACAGACCTCTCTCATCTTTTTAAGTGGGAGAACTTGCACAATTGGTGGCTGACTAAATACTTTTTTGCCCCACTGTATGTGGGTAAAAATAATATATTGAGTATTTTCCAAGGCTTGACCAAATGTAGCCATGATACTAGTGTCACCGAACATTAAAGATTTTCTGAAGGAAGACCACATCACAACCTGCTTTTAGACTGTCTCTTTCTAACTAAAACTTCATATGACCCCATTTGAAGAGA
The DNA here is from genome assembly GCF_062004578.1 of Staurois parvus. Classification (NCBI taxonomy): domain Eukaryota; kingdom Metazoa; phylum Chordata; class Amphibia; order Anura; family Ranidae; genus Staurois; species Staurois parvus. The sequence goes on along the minus strand of NW_028319310.1, from coordinate 169,642 downwards.
GCCGGTTGGAGAGAGAAGTCAGGCTTTTTGGTAAAGACAGGCCATAACTGGCAGAGCTCAAAGAATCTTCGATTACAGGCAATTATAAGGTCATTTTGGGGCGAAGGGGGCTATTTAAACCCCAACTGCACTAAAAGTACAATTATTCTGTAAAATACGTATTTACTAAAAATATACCCCATCTGAAGCAAATTAAAAGTAAATGCCTTTAAATAGAACTTTCAATGTTTTTTCACAGGTATCTGCCATAAATCTCCTTACCCAGACCCATCTTGCAGGTGTATGGGAGGTGGTAGTTACATGGCACGTCACTCCATTGGCCATCATCATGCCACCCTGTTACCACACAGTCCTCCCCAGAGAGGAAGTAACTGTCAGGCTGCCCGTTATTCCAGTTTTCAAAGAGCTGAAAGAGAAATTAAAAAGACCATGATATTTCAAAGTTGGTTATGGTCCAGCCATTCTGGTGTCAGGGAACCGGTACTCATGTAGATGATGCTCATGTTCTTGTGTCAGTACATAGATGGACTCAGGCTAGTAACCAGTGTGTACCGATACATTGGTGCATTCATGTGCACCAGCACATCCACGCACGTCCAGTCCTTGGAATGGTGCCAAGCTGCCTATTTAAAGCAGGTCCTGACATGTGCTGATTGCTGGATGTTCTTCAGGTCTCTGGGATCCTTGTTCCTGTGCTTCCTGGTTACCCTGCTGCCTTACTACCCATTACCAATTTGTCTAGCTCCTGTATATCCCTCTGATTCTCTCTTGATCGTGACCCCAGCTTGCTGCTTTACCTCGTTCCTGCTTGATCTCCTGTGCTTGACCCGGCTTTTCTCCAGAAAAGGTTCTTGACTATGTCCTCTTCTCCAGTCATCTGACTGTGTATGACTTTGGCTCCAGCTTCCATACTACGTCTTCCTGCCTGCTCCTCCAGAATCTGGTTCCCAGATCTGCCCTATCTGGCATTTTCACACAATCAGTGCATGGACTGTCTACCACTGCTGATTGGGAGGTGTTCACTCATCTGCATCTACATCAACCACCATCCTACAGACCATCCCTACTGATCATCACCAGTGTCTGGCACCCATGCTACTCTAAGCCTTGCATGCCTGTTCCCACATTCAGGTGTGTTTGGACCAGAGCCACAAGGGAAGCCCTCTCACCACTTCAGCCTCCACCAATGTACATGACACCAAGGTTACATGTAACTCTAAGGTTCCTCCAGAGGTTACTGAGGGTTCCTTGAGCTATAGCTGACTGACCTCCCATTTCATAGTTCTTGCCTAGTTCCAGGATCAGCACCACTTGACAAGTCAGTGGTATGGCCCATCTGTAAAGGTGGCATTTTGACCTCCACCGTAAGGTAGGCAGTCTTTATTACCAGTTCTTAATTGGTTATCATTACCAGTTCAACCAGTTCTTAATTGTTTATGGATTTTGTCTTATAAAGTCTTGTGGTGGGACCCCACAAGGCAATCTACTTATGAAATTGTGTCTTTTCCCCATGTTTCTGTGAGATTTCTTCCCAGTGAATGCCTCCCACATCCCAAAAACATTCTAGTAGGTTAATTGGAATCTGACTAATATGGCCTAGGAATGTGTATGTCCGTGTGATATACTGTATATATGAAACAGGGATGTAAAATAGTAAGCTGTGTAAATCTCAGGACTGGATGAACAGGAATGCAAATCAATTAGCAGGTAACACAGCTCTATATATGTATTTCCTTTTATGTATTTAGCGGTTTGCCTGGCGTTCAGCTTTAAGGGTCCTGCTGGAATACACAAGCCAAGCCTGTTTCAGTCCTGATAATAAAGTGTTTTTTTTTTGTAATAGCACTTATATTTCATTTCAAGTTGCTAGCCTCTTACCACAGAATTTCCATCTGACCATTGGAAATCGCCCTCTATGGTGCGATCGTTCAGACCCGTCCATTGGTAGTCTTTGTACTGGTCTGAGAGAACACAGAAAATTGTTGTTATTATCAATACTTTCATATCTAGGTTGGTAAGTAAATTAAGCCGCAGCAATCTTGCATAAGATAAGTGACAACATGAAAACCTGAACCCTGAAAGAATAATGATTTAATACATCTATTGGTAAAAGTGACCTGAAAGTAGATATAAACGCTAACTGGATGACATTCAATGAATTATTGCCTTGGCTTATTTTCTCATAAACTATTATTTTCTACTTTTTTTTTATTTGCTTTATTTTTGATGATCTCCTGCAGCTTCTTCAGCCACTTCCTGCTTACAAGCACCCAATGGACATCTTTGCTCTGGATCTTATTCTTGGTTAAAAAGAAAGGAGCACCCAGTGTCCAGAGAATTGCGACTTCTGAAGTACGGTTCATAGAATTTTATTAAAAAGTACACCAATCCAACGCGTTTTGGGGGAATAGACTCCTCCTCCTTCAGGGATGTTGCTTTGTACTATTTAATGGGAACAATTCCCATGAATGGTTATGTTCAATCGAGTTTTCAATAATCAAAAAGACAGGATGCTGGCTTTAGTTGCATGGGCAGCAAGTCCATGACGTAGTACACAGCAAGAGGCCTGAAGAAGGGCGAGTCTATTCCCTCAAAACGCATTGACTTGATGTACACGTTACTAGTTTTCATTGAACCTCTATGAACCATACTTCAGAAGTCACATTTCTCCAGACACTGGGCGTTCTTTTCTTTTTATTCGAGTCTACATGCTGAAATGACTGTAAGGTCGCACAGAAAAGGTAGCAACCAAACCCCTAAGAGGGCCTATCACCACTATCCATCACTGGACACTATCCACCAGAAGGAATTCCTTCCATTTTTCCCCACATGAAAACCCATCCAGGACCAGTGACCAATCCAGTCCGTTCAGTGCAGTCTCCAACACAAGCTGGATCTTATTCTGACCACTTATAGTGATAATTATGGATATATTATATATTGTGCTGCTTTTAGTCTCCACCAGGGGGCACATGTGACAGGGTAATAACACAGGAGCACAACTGGGGACCAGTTGTCGCCCCATGGAAGTTCTTGAACAAGGACTTTCATGGCAGATTCACCAGGGACTATTTACTGCAGGTTCAAAAGCACTCAAAACAAGTATTATGTTGTATATACTGTACATATTTATTTAATAGGCACTCATTGCAAAACCTGGATGTAGCCTTCATTGGTAATGATAAAGTATGCATGGACCAGTGCCTACAGAAGTACTAGAGGAAAATTCGGAAATTGCTATCTTTGACCGCCTTGTGAAAATGTTAGTTGCCCAATTGTCTCTGGCTTTTGAAGTCATTGGCCCAAAACCAGTATGCAGCCAGTGAAGGGGAGCATGGTGAACATCGGGGAGTTGGCCAAAGTGTTCGAGTCTCTTTAAAGGATTAGCCCACCTAAAAGTGGCTTTCAAATGATAGATGGGGTTTATTGGTTTGAGTAACCCAATGGCTTCTAATATGTCTTGGGTACACCAGCAGAAGGGTTTCCCTTGCTCCCAAGCCTGAACTTGGGTTACCCTCCCAAAGACTGGGTGCAAGAAGGCAGCAAGGGGTTAGTCCTCTGCCCCACATACTGCAAAGGAGAATAAAGCTGTCTACACTCTGTAAAGTTCAAAACCTGATAATCTTTATTGATCTGACAAAGCAAGTCTCTGCTAGGGATCTCCTCCTCCAAGGTGTTTTACCCAAGTCCAAGTTAGTGGGTGAAACACGTCAGTGGAAGGTCTCAGGTGAGGGTTCTCTATTGGCTTTGTCCAGATAAATAAAGATTATCAGCTTTGGAATCATCTTGAGGTTCCGTCTTCTTGAGATTTGTATAGTGGGACCTCCATGTCACAGTTCCTGGTCCTGTACTAGATCCTCTTTAAGGCTTGGGTGTCCCTGCCCACTTTGGGACCACCTGACTCTTAATTTAGGGTGATACTGTCCTTATGAGGAACTGTCTAGTGCAGGGTTTCTCAACCAGGGTTCCCCCAGAGGTTGGTAGGGGTTCCTTTAAGTGGTTAAGTTAAGGGAGCCTTTAAGATAAGTTCCCACTGACACTATTGATCTTTTTAACTATCTGTAAGGAGATAATTCTTCCCAATGACCACAAGTGTAAGGATCATTCTTTCTGCTGACCATCACACTAATGTATGATGAACTGTAGATATAGTAATTTTTACCAGGGGTTCCTTCAGACTGAGAAGTTATTTAGAGGATTCCTCTGTGTTGAAAAGGTTGACAAAGTCTGGTCTAATGTATCATGCCCTTCATTATTACAGAAGCATTGTGGATTCAGGATCAAAGATGTGAAGGCTTGTGTTGCATCACTGGAGTCAAGTTATTTTTTCTTGGTTCAGCCCTAAAGAGTGGTTGCAAGGGAACACATGTTTTAAATTAAACATATTTATCAGGCAGCTTGGCAGTGAAGGACGTTCCCATAAAGCCATTCCTGATGTAGATAAACTACTTGGTGGAATTATTTAAAGTGCATCTAAACGTTTTGAATGAATTTTTGGATTTAAAAAAAATGAAGGGTTGGAAACCTTCTCATTTTCTTATGGAATTATCAATATTTATTATTTACCAGTAGAGAATGAAAGCCAACACCTTTTGAGGGTTCATCTATTCTTATTTAACCTGTTGGCTTTTTTATTCTACTGACTATCGAATCAAATACCTTGCTGGTCATTTTGACCATTGGTGTGGGGTCTTACGGCTTCTTACATAGTTGGACTTTTCAGAAGACCCCTTGGGGGTGCTCTGGTACAAGTGAGCAGTCTCACCGAAGCAAGTTAGATAGGCTTCCACAACAGTAGACATTAACGATAAGAGATCTAGCGCCTCTTATGCATGTGCCTAGGACATTTTAGAGGTTCTCCTTCTCCAAATGTCTTGGAGACCATTGTCACCAAGTTGGAACGTGATGGGAAACCATGATGTAGTGATTTTCATTGGTACAGAAATAGCGGGGAAATCTTCAAATCGGAGGACTTGTTTTGGAGGAAATTTTGGAAATAAGTTTTGCTCTGTTTTTCATGGACAGGAAGAGAAGGTAAATCTCTCCAATGGGCCACAGAGAACAAAAAAGAAACTAATGGTGTGTTAAGCTTTCCCCATACTATCGCAAACTAAAAGGAAAAATGGTGGTTTTAGATACAATTTGACTTTTGGAAGGTCAAGATAAAACCTGAAGTCACTAGGAAGAGAGTGGGACATTTTGGGTCACTCGGACAGAGATAGGATGTATTATGTTCCTTTGTAGCTCGATATCCCTAATTTATTCAGGATTTTATTTGAACTACTAATGGTTTGGCATGCTGGCCTTCACCACTTACTGTTCACAAATTCTTGCTCCTCAGGCCTTACGATGCTGACAAGATGCCCTCCGAAGTCTCTGCAGTGAGTTTCTGCCTCTTCCCAGCTTTTCCGAGCATAGAAATGCTTGTAGCAGAATCCCTGGAATGAGTCCCACTCATCTGGACACTTTTCTACATCTATCCAGAAACAGTGACATTCAGCAATCAAAAGGGGGATTCCACCCTTAAATATCAGGGTATTGTATATGAAAACCAACGGCATAGAACTTTGTATATAAGGTAGGTTAAACACAACAGAAAGAGCCTATGGCATGAAAGGAAGGACAGTCCATGGTGTCTATAGCCTCAACTAGATTCTCACTTTGATTTTCCCAAACAGTACAAGATATTAGCAGATCAAAGCTTTTACATTTTGGGGTCTTAAAACAATAGCAATGGGGATCCCAGGGTAAAGACGTAACACAAATATTTAGCATCCCAACAAAACTTTGCTATAGACAAAGCAGCATCCCATAGACACAGCTGCATGTCCATAGTATGCCTATAGTAAGAAGCAATTTTGAATGTTTTCTACAATGTCTAATTATCCTATATTCATAGCTTTGCAAGAAAATGAAGTAAAAAATAAAAATTTGTAAAACCAACAGAGTTTGCAATTGCTGCATTACTGGGAAAGGTGATCCTTAGAGCTGAATTCTAGTCTTACCTTCAGCAGCACCTACAGTTGTACAGGTTCCTCTCCTGAACTTACCCTGATTTCACTGCACTGTGAACTTCCTAGGCTTCATGTACACGAGAAGCTCCTAAACTCGAGTTTAGGAGCTTTTGGCATTTTTTTTTACCAAACCTCCTAAACTCAACTCCATAAAAGCCTATGTGTCCATGTACACCTAGGCTTTTACCAGAGTTTAGGATTTTCTGTGTTTAGGTGAGGTTAAACCTCCCTCTCCTGAGCGTGGAAGAATCGCGTTCAGGATAGGAACGTTTTGACCGCCGACCACGGGAAAATGCAAAATTGCGTTACCGTGGTTTTGCCGCGATTTGCGTTTTCCCGCGGTCAGGGTATGCTCATGTACATAGAGCCTCATAGTGTGCCTTAGAAGCTGCAGAAAGTTAGAACCTGCCTCACTTTCTGGCTGGAAGAAGTCCAACATCATCTAGCCCAGGGGTGGGCAACTGTGGCCCTCCAGCTGTTGATGAACTACAAGTCCCATCATGCCTCTACCTTTGGGAGTCATGCTTGTAACTGTCAGTTTTGCAATGCCTCATGGGACTTGTAGTTCTACAACAGCTGGAGGGCCACAGTTGCTCAACCCTGATCTAGCCCTTTCCTTTCCAGCCTGATTGTCCCTGGCCCGTTCCTTTCGTTCACTGGATTTCAGTTATTTTGAATCATGGAGGCTCAGCATCATGTGTAAGTGTTACCTAGGGTTGGCTACATGAGAATACAGCCTGCCTAGGAATGCCCACTACTCCAGACTGACCTCCACCCATCAAGGCATTGTGATATTTGCATAACTCCTCCCAAGAGCTAGCCCACTGCTTGCATGGGCTGAGGGCTCTTGGGTTCTTCTTGAGAGGAGCGCTGAAGCAGGGTGATGATATCACTAGGTCCAAATTGTAAAGAAAATTGAATGGTTTAATTTAAAAATTGTAATAAGCTTGTTGATGGCAGGAGGAACCAGGGAAGACAAAGTATAAGCAGAACAAACTTCAGCTTTAATAACTAAAGAGTGTTGTAAGACCCCAGTGCAGTTCCTTCAAACAAAATCTGTGATGATGATATCACTGGGTTAAAAAAAAGGTATGTAATTAAAATGAATTGGTTTTAGTAAAACATTGTAATAAACATGTTGTTGGCAGGAGGAACCAGGGAAGTCAAAGTATAAGCAGAAAAAACTTCAGCTTTAATAACTAAAGAGTGTTGTAAGACCCCAGTGCAGTTCCTTCAAACAAAATCTGTGATGATGATATCACTGGGTTAAACAAAAGGTATGCAATTAAAATGAATTGGTTTTAGTAAAACATTGTAATAAACATGTTGTTGGCAGGAGGAACCAGGGAAGGCAAAGTATAAGCTTTAATAACTGCAGGGATGTTGTAAGACCCCATTGCCGTTCCTTCAAACTATATCACCATGTGCTGTCCTACCTTGTCACAGGTGTGAAAGGTTTAATATTACATACCATCAGGTAACATAAGTTGACCACATAACTAGAGTGTACATTTTGACTCACTTATTTCACAGACTTTTCCAAAATAGCCTGGCAAACACAAACAATGGAATTCGCCGTCGTCTTCCTCAATACAGGTCCCTCCGTTCTCACAGGGGTTTGGGAAGCAGACATCTACAACACAAGGTACAAAGGGAAGCTGCAGGTGTGCCCAAAAGTGAGGGGTACAGTACATTGAGTCTCTGATATCTATGAGAATTATATATCTCAGTTATCTATGAAGAACTATACTTTTTCAGCATCAAATCAAATGTAAGGTATGTTTTCACCAACTGTTTGAATTCACCAGGTGTATTTTAAACACGACGGGAACAATTTAGGAAGTTTTATTTAGGATCTATTTTGTAAATGTGGGGTTGAACATATCAGTGTAAGCAGATGCTAGTTTTGATAAATCACAACTGGAACCTATATAATGACCTGATCATTAAAATGCCTTGAATAATCTATTCAACCAAAAAAAATAGGAAACTAGATTTAAATATTAAAAAAAGATCACTTTAATTTGTGAGGGACAAAACTGTTACTCATATAGTTGGTGGATCAGAGTAGAGCTAGTCAAGTGGCCGTTATTGTGTAACAAATTTAAAGTATAAAATTATACCATGCCTTCTACAGTTTTTGCCATTTTTTTTTATATATTTTTATATAATATCATTTTTTTTATAATTTTAAATCTATTCCAAAATTAAATCCTCCATTCTGAACATTTTTCACCTCTTATAATTTAAAAAAGAAGGTATAAACATATCACTCCTGCAGAAACTGTAGTAACATGCCTAGATCAGGTGTCTCCAAACTTTCTAAACAAAGGGCCTGTTTATGGTCTTTCAGACTTTAGGGGGGCCTTACTGTGGCAATTGGAAGTGGAAAATGTCCAAGCATTAGTTGGAGTAAACAATGCCCCATCTTTGGGGTCAGTGAGAGGAACTGTGCCCCATCATTGATGTCATTGAGTGGGAACAATCATGCCCCATCGTTGGTGTCACTGGGAGGAATTATGCCCCATCATTGGTGTCATTGGGAGGAATTGTGCCCCATCATTGGTGTCATTGGGAGGAATTGTGCCCCTTTGATGGTGTCAGTTGATGAAATGTTGCCCCAAGGCCTAGATAAAAGCAAGCAAAGTGACGCAGTTTGGAGACAACTGGCCTAAATATTGGTCATGGGATCATATGCCAATCAGGGGCTCTTCCTGAGCAATTATTTTAGCCTCCAGCTAAACTTCACCTTGTCAATATCTTTTTTAGTTTGGTACAGAGTAGGGAATAGATGAACCCTATCAGGAGAGGAAGTGAGCTAAAATTCTTCCATTTTGAGGTAAAACTGGCAGAATTTTAACGATCGTTTCTGTATGTCTGTTAGAAAACAGATGCAGATGAATTAAATAATCTTCAACAGATTGTTTCTGATAGATTGTATTGTCAATCCATACCATATGTGTTGCATTGTTGGATATTTTAATCAAACTCGTACCTAGATTGATCACGAATTGATACATTATGGCCACCTATAGAAGATTGCTGCTGAAAGCGGTATCCCCATTGTAAAATATTCCCTCACCCCTACTTCTGGTGACCACTGAAATTTTAGATTTTTCCTCACTTTCTATTCTAGGGACAACCCTTCCATAGTCTAGCTATCTGTTTCACTACCTGTTTAAAAATAGCTTTACCTTGTTGTATTATTATTTGGAATGCAATTTTTAATTACACAAAATTAATTGAGGTTATTTAGATACATTTTGACCCTACTGCCAGCTATTTATCGGGTTGTGAAAATTGGTTATTATATAATACACTATAATATATTTTTAATTATATCTACTAATAGAAATCACCTGTATTCATAATTTTTGGCATGTCTTATTTTAAATTAGCCATAATTTTATTTACTACATTCATATTTTACCACTCTAAACTTTAAGGTAGAGGAAATATTCTACGTAGTTTGTTATAAAATCCAAAATAAAATAATATTGAGGTCAAACAACAATTGTTTTATAGACTATACCTTTCAGACAGGGCTATGCTGTGTGGAAAAGCTCTGTAAATCTCAGGACTGGATGGACAGAAATACAAATTCATTGACATGTAAAACAGCTCCAGTGTATGTATTTCATAAGTGCTGTTCCCCTGAAGGTCAGCTTTTATGTTGCCTTTTTAATTTTTGAATTTAAAAATTAATATTGTACACTTTTGAATTTCAGGGCGACACAAACTGGAACCAACACAAATGGCACCAAACTGGAGCAGTTACCAATAACTAACCGAATGGATTCCATGGTTAGCTGGAAGATGAAACCAGACTGGTTGGTATTGGCCACTGTTCCAAATTTGCTTTGGTTTTCTTTGGAAATTAGATCCTTTGGTTAAAATTTAGGAACCGTGCATCAAATATGGCAAACTTTCTACAAGTGGGACAATTAAAATGGCTTTTACATAGGAGCAAGTGAAGAAGTCGAAGCAGTTGCTTGGTTAGTTTCTACAGGCCTCAAAACCTTTTCATTGTACATTTGTCTTTATTCGCATGAACACTAAAGAACTTGAAAAACTGCCAATATACAGTTGTTGTCCAAAGTTTTCCAACATTTTTGAACATTGTCTTTGCTATAGTTTAAATGTTAATGTACGTCAAGGATTTCTAAGGAAACGCTCTTGGTTAGAAGCTGTAGAATGAAAGAATCAGACACACACATAGAGAAGACACAGAAAAGGAACAGGGAAATGAAAGAAAGTTTAGACCTAAAACCACCACTTTTATTCTAAAAAGGATTTAATCTGGTTTATTTTTTTTCATGGAAACAATTGTAAAAAATACTTCACAGAAGTAAAAAAAAAAAAACAAGGCGTGCTCTTGAATGGTCAGACTGGTTGGTTTGGCACTGGCCCAGCTGCAGATTACAGGTGTTATTCCAAATTTGAATGAGAGAGTGAAGAGGAAAGCACAGGTAGAGAAGAAGAGTATTCATTGCAAGCCTTTGAAGGAGAAGACCGTTGACAGAACAACGGCTGTGTAGACATGTAGATTGTTACCTGAATAGTTCACTGAGGATCCAACAATGGCCTTTTCTGTTGGGACAGCGGGCAAGGGACCGGTAGGATTCGGGGAGGTCATGGTTGGTGGAAACATCTTCTCCAAAAACTGGCTTGTGGAATTCCTGTGACTGTTGGGCGGTGGAGTTAAACCTATATAAGCAGGAGAGACTAGATCTAGGTGACTCTCTAATGTTCCCATTAAAGATGTTGTAAAAGGGGTTTTCTCTTGAACATGTGGGTCTACATCAACATCTTTAATGGTAGATGGACCAGGAGACACATTAGGACTTATCAAGTGGGAAATTTGGGCTGTAGACACTTCATCATCCTCGTATAAATTCTGTCCAGAAGATATAGTCGTATTTGCTACGTTGTTTAGAAATTCTTGATGTTCGCTTTCCAGTTTTTGAGTATTATTGACATCTGAAACTGAAGCACCACCTAAGGTAAGCCACGTGGAATTTGGAACTTCACCACTTCCTTCTTCCCAAGATAATTTAGAGCTACTAAAAGTTTGAGGCCCAGAAGAAAAAGAGAGAGGTGTTGTAAGGACAAGGCTTGATTCGAAAATCTGTGAACTTTTTGTAGGATCTGGTGCCCCACTCGCATGGTCTCCAGAGACCAGTTCCTCCACCAAACTTTTTGGACTCTGTGGTTCTCCTGTAAGCGTCAAGCGATTGTCATGTCCAGAGGCCTCAAAATCATCTTGAGGTGGATGGCTAGTGGATATTGGCTGAGTGACTGGGGTGTCTAGGGAAGAGTTAGGGGGCTCATTATCAACATTCACGCTTGGTAATGGTTTATCGACTCCACTATAATCTACATCACTGTCTAAATTAGAGGAAGCTGTAGTTGGGACAATGTGACTAAAACTGGTATTTGCTATTGTCATGATAAAGGTATCTCCTTGACTGGTTCTTTCCTGAGGGAGTACATCCGCAACATGTTCTGTGTTTGAAAATTGTGTTGGGTTGGGGGATCCAGCATTTGGAATGTGGCTTGCTGATTCTGACACAGCAACTCCAAGTTCCTGTGTCGAGTCAGTAAAGTTGTCATAATCATTCTCTGCAAGTACATTCACAAATGATACATCAAAGATGGAGTCACCTGCAGTAGGCAGAGCTTGTCCTTCCAATGTTCCTTGGGTGGAGTCTGGGACAAAGCCAGGTGTATCTCCTGTCAAAATAAAAAAAAATAATCAAGCCTTATCTAAATTTAAATTTAGGAACCATATATTACTTTAAAGTAATTTTTTTAATTAGCCAACATGATAAACTTACTTGCTCTGTGCAAAGGAATTACACAGAACAGCCGATTCTTCTCTTATCAGGTCCATTACCAGCTCTCCTGGCTCCTCACCTTCTCAGTGAGCTACCATAGGAAGCTGCTTCCTACTGTGGAACACCTGTGAGCTCAATCCTGAGCTGTGCTGCCTTCGTCCATAGATGCAGAGAGCAAAGCTTGGCCTCACCCCTGTTCCCAATGGCTGCCACCACTCTCAGCCAAGCCTGTAAGAGCGGAGAGAGCCGCAACAGACAGGCACAGCACTGGATTGAGTGAGGGCTCAGCTAAGTATTGGGAAAGTGGGGAGTCAGTGTTGCCTAAACATGTTTTTACTTAATGCAGGTAATGTTTATTCTTTAGAACCACTTTAAAGTTTAAGTAAAGGTCTTTTTTTGGGATAGCAATTGCAAGGATTAGAACATCTGCCATGTTTTTACTGCTGTCTGCTTCTGCATTGGGGAGATTCACCCTCCTCAATTGGCTTAGCAACCTACGTACCGACAAAGGAATTTCCCCAAGAGGGGAAGTCCAAAAAATTTCAGGAGGTGAGGAAAAAATCCCAAATGGAGAGCCTGTCCACTCAAAAATCATAACTCAGAAGTTGGTAGCTGCTGGACAGTTAAACCACTCCACAGGTTGTTTTTTTTCTCTTGAGGACACTATGAGATAGATCTTTGCAGTTCCTGAATCCTCTGAGTTTCCGGGACTGCACACCTACTGAGCTCATTAAGAGGGGCTCCCAGCATAGCTGCTGGATTTTTAAACTCATTTTATATTATGAAGAATGTAACAAGTGGAGCTGAAACACATAAAGTTGAGTGTAAGCACCCAAAAATCCCAGGTTGTCAGACACAGGGAACTATTGTAGGGAGATCTCACTATTTGAGTATCCAAGACATATAAGGCTAGATAAGTAAAATATTGTTTTTTGCAGAACTGACCTTTCAAATAGATACACCAGTCAAATGGGAAGATTTGTTTCTTTTAAACTGACTCAGGGGCAAAATCCTAACTACCTAATAGACTAAATTTCATACTTGGTAAAATATATGCACAAAACGGACTTTGCACACTCTCAATGCTCAATAATACCTGCTTGGCTTACCTTGAGAATGTCTGAAAATGGCTGTGGTCTTGTAATCTATTGTTGTAGACTCTTCACTGTCATCAGAATGGTCTTCATAGGGAGGAAAGCTTGCAACACCAGGAGAAAGGTCTTCATCACCATTGACACTTTCGTCAACCAGAGCTGTTGGCTCTGGTTGTGGTGGTAACTCTTGAAGGTCTTTGACGGTAGAAAAGATCTCTGCAAGCTTATTTGCTTCAGTCTTGTTCAGTGGGAAGGTATCTACAAAACCTTGAGCTTCATTCTCAGCTTTTGCTTCTGGCAACTTCAGCTCTTCAAAGCTTTCAGTAACTGTAATGACTCCTTTGACTTGCTCGGCTGGAGGTGAAGGGCTTTCACCATGGTCCTCTGTTGGAACAGGGATTTCACCTAAAGCAGAAGATGGTGATCATCATCTATCTAGTTAAAATGAGCTGTTGCTAAAATCTGGAACTAATGATAAAGGACCACAAGGATGTCAAGAAGACTATGACTCCTTTGACTTGCTCGGCTGGAGGTGAAGGGCTTTCACCATGGTCCTCTGTTGGAACAGGGATTTCACCTAAAGCAGAAGATGGGTGATCATCATCTATCTAGTTAAAATGTGCTGTTGTCAAAATCTGGAACTAATGACACACGACCACAAGGATGTCAAGAAGACTATGACTCCTTTGACTTTCTAGGCTGGAGGTGAAGGGCTTTCACCATGGTCTTCTGCTGGAACAGGGATTTCACCTAAAGCAGAAGATGGGTGATCATCATCTATCTAGTTAAAATGTGCTGTTGTCAAAATCTGGAACTAATGATACAGGACCACAAGGATGTCAAGAAGACTATGACTCCTTTGACTTGCTCGGCTGGAGGTGAAGGGCTTTCACCATGGTCTTCTGCTGGAACAGGGATTTCACCTAAAGCAGAAGATGGGTGATCATCATCTATCTAGTTAAAATGTGCTGTTGCCAAAATCTGGAACTAATGACACAGGACCACAAGGAAGTCAAGAAGACTACCTATCATCTACTTGAACTACAGACTACCTTACCTCTGAAACAGTAGACATCATATCTGGCATGGGGGTCTGGAAAGCCTGTCTGGTTGCGGAACTGAAATACCGTCTTGACCCCAGGTGAGTTCCCTCCACACTTTTCTCTCGGTGTGACGATAGGATAGCGGACACTTCCGTCAGCAAGCCAGCCAGGATTGCAGTGGTCGACCCCTTCATTCCATGCAGCGTAGAGTTGGCCAGTGTTTGCCATTTCTGCTCCCAAAGTTTTGCAATAATCTCTGGCATCACTTAGAGTGAATTTGTTTGTTGTGGAACCTAGAAGAACCTCACCTAAACAGGAGAGACAAAGAGAATTAACAAGCTGCTATGCTCAGTGAGTTCGCACTTGACGAGTTTAAATGAAGATCGATTTCTTCCCCTTTTCAAAAGTTACATATATATATAGTTTCCATTCCATGGAATTCTGAGCCCACCTTAACAAAATCTTACAACACAAAAATACTCTGTTAAGTCAACCCAAGTTAGCCTTCCCTTCATGAAGGGAATATGTTCTGTTCTACTAAGTTCTACGATGATGGGGACTTCAATTTTACTGAGAGACATTGCTTTCTGTGATGGGGTCATATTTCTGGTCTAACCAATAGGTTTCAAATATTATTATATTATTATTATACAGTATTTATAAAGCGCCAACAGGTCGCTCAGCGCTGTACATTACAATGGGAGACAGAACATGCGACAGTACAATAGCAATACAATGTGATACCCGAGGGGTTCGAGGGCCCTGCTCTTTAGAGCTTACAATCTAGGAGGGAGGGGATGGTGGCACAGGAGGAGATAGCTGTGGGGGATGGAGTGGTAGGAAGAGTGGAGGAGGTCGGCAATTAGCAGGGGGTGGGGTAGGCTTCCCTGAAGAGGTGGGTTTTCAGGGTGCGCCTAAAGGAGAGGAGAGTAGGTGATAGTCTGATGGATTGGGGTAGAGAGTTCCAGAGGATGGGTGACGCCCTGGAGATGTCCTGGAGGCGGGCATGGGAGGAGGAGACCAGGGAACTAGAGAGAAGGAGGTCTTGTGAGGAGCGGAGTGTGCGTGTTGGGTGGTATTTGGATATTAGGTCGGTGATGTAGTTCGGGGCAGTATGATGGACAGCTTTGTACGTCAGTGTTAGGATTTTGAATTTGATCCGTTGGGCAATCGGAAGCCAGTGGAGGGATTGGTAGAGGGGGGTGGCGGAAATGGAGCGGTTGGAAAGGTGGATGAGTCTGGCTGCCGTATTCAGGATCGACTGAATATGATTTTTAATTCACTGGTTAAAAGGTGTTTCCATCAAACCACTCCTAAAAGTTGTGAAAGATTATCAAAGCTATTTAACAAATCGGTTTAGGTATGACATCCATGAAGACTCATGTGGTCTGTCAATTTTCAGAGGCCTTTTCAAGGAAAACTGCAATTTTAACATTACATAGTTAGTCTGGCTGAAAAAATACAAAAGTCCATCCAGTTCAACCATAGAAAAAAAAAAAAGTTATAATCCTATTGATCCAGAGGAAAGCAAAAAAAGGCAAAAAAACCCAGCAAAGCAAAAAAAGGCAAAGAAACCCAGCAAAGCAAAAAAAGGCAAAAAAACCAGCAAAGCACGATCCAATTTGCTCCTGCAGGGAAAAAAATTCCTTCCTGATCCCCCAAGAGGCAATCAGATATTCCCTGGATCAACGTCACTTATAAATGTTAGTATCCAGTTATAAATTATTTTCTATGATCATATCTCCTAAGTTTTCCAAAATTATTTTAATATTCTGGTCTTTTGTTAACCACGTCAATACCGGGCACTTTTACCCCCTTCCTGTCAAGGCCAATTTTCAGGTTTCAGCGCTCGCACATTTTGAATGACAATTGTGCAGTCATGCAACACTGTACCCAAACTAAATGTTTATCATTTTCTTCACACAACTAGAGCTTTCTTTTGGTGGTATTTAATCATCACTGGGGTTTTTATTTTTTGCTAAATTAACAAAAAAAAAATATGAAAATGTTGAAAACAAAAACACGTTTTTCTTTGTTTCTGTTATAAAAGTTTGCAAATAAATAATTGTCCTTCATAGATTTAGGCCGAGATGTATTCTGCTACATGTCTTTGGTGAAAATAACCCAAATCAGTATTTATTATTTAGTCTGTAGGAAAGTTCTAGAGTTCACAAACTATGGGATATATATGAAAATTATCAATCCTGAAGTACAGACGGCCATTCTAATATCTTGAGTCCCAAAAATGTCAGGACAGTACAGATATCCTCCAAATGTCAGGACAGGACAGATATCCCCCAAATGTCAGGACAGGACAGATATCCCCCAAATGTCAGGACAGGACAGATATCCTCCAAATGTCAGGACAGTACAGATATCCCCCAAATGTCAGGACAGTACAGATATCCCCCAAATGACAGGACAGTACAGATATCCCCCAAATGTCAGGACAGTACAGATATCCCCCTAATGTCAGGACAGTACAGATATCCCCCCAAATGTCAGAACAGTACAGATATCCCCCAAATGTCAGGACAGTACAGATCCCCCAAATGTCAGAACAGTACAGATATCCCCCAAATGTCAGGACAGTACAGATCCCCCAAATGTCAGGACAGTACAGATATCCCCCTAATGTCAGGACAGTACAGATATCCCCCCAAATGTCAGAACAGTACAGATATCCCCCAAATGTCAGGACAGTACAGATATCCCCCCAAATGTCAGAACAGTACAGATATCCCCCAAATGTCAGGACAGGACAGATATCCCCCAAATGTCAGAACAGTACAGATATCCCCCAAATGTCAGAACGGTACAGATATCCCCCAAATGTCAGGACAGGACAGATATCCCCCAAATGTCAGAACAGTACAGATATCCCCCAAATGTCAGAACGGTACAGATATCCCCCCAAATGTCAGAACAGTACAGATATCCCCAAAATGTCAGGACAGTACAGATCCCCCAAATGTCAGGACAGTACAGATATCCCCCAAATGTCAGGACAGTACAGATATCCCCCAAATGTCAGGACAGTACAGATTTCCCCCCAAATGTCAGAACAGTACAGATATCCCCCAAATGTCAGGACAGGACAGATATCCCCCAAATGTCAGAACAGTACAGATATCCCCCAAATGTCAGAACAGTACAGATATCCCCCAAATGTCAGAACGGTACAGATATCCCCCAAATGTCAGAGTGGTACAGATATCCCCCCAAATGTCAGGACGGTACAGATATCCCCCAAATGTCAGGACGGTACAGATATCCCCCAAATGTCAGGACGGTACAGATATCCCCCCAAATGTCAGGACAGTACAGATATCCCCCAAATGACCACTTTTTGCAAAGTAGACAGTCTAATGTTTTTCATAAGAGGCATGGCGAGTTTTTTGAAGTTGTTATTGTTTTGTCATAATTTTTCAGAAAATGAAGAAATTAAAAAAATTACTTTCACAATTGTTTTTTACATACTGTCACCAGTGCAGTACAGCGTCATCATATAACTGGTGTGGCGGTGATCAGGGACACTGACTGGTGACATCACGAAAAAAAAAATATGATAATTTATTTTCAGTTTTGTCATTTTTTTAAATTATTTTTTTATTTTTTTATAAATTTTTTCTCTTTTTTTAAGATTTTTGTTTTCATATTACACTATGACCAAAGCAGTATAATGTTACCATAGTAACATTGTACTACTTTGGGCAAGTGATCAGTATTTTGTTTTTTAAACAATTTGATTGCTTATAGCAAATAGTTTCTTTGCTATAAGCAAGCATTTAACTGAATGAAATCGATGCATTCAGGTTTTTGTGTTGTGCTTAGCTGTGATTGGCCACTACTAATCACGTGACACAGATGGGCTGTGATTGGCCCAGCCTGTGCATGTGATCACTGTGATCATTCACAGCTAGACACACTTGTATACAATGGATGGCATGAAAGGAAGCTATCTATTGTTTACAACTGTCCTGTGACCTGCTGTGATTGGTCACAGCAGGTCACATAGAACTGGCAACGGGACCAGTACTCAGATCTGTCATCGGTACACAGCCGGTGACAGATCTCGCCACAGCATGGCGCTGCAAAGCCCGATCTGGGAAGGACATCATATGATGCCCTCCTGGCCCACCTATAGTAAAATGATGGCCGGGCGGGTAATGGTTAACCACTTCCCGACCGGCCGTTGCATATAAATGGCCGGACAGTGGCAGTGCAGGGTTGGGTGGCCGTTTATAAACGGCCTCCCCGCACCCTGCTTGTGCGCGCTCCCTGGGAGCGCGCAGCACCGCGATCCGGTGCCCGCTGTGTCCTCCGGACACAGTGAAACACCGATCGTCGGATGGGACCTCTGTACGAGGTCCCGATCATGTGATCACTGATTGGCCAATCAGTGATCACATGCAAAGTAGTAAGCAAGATGTCACTTGTGACATCATTGCTTACTACGTGTGAAATCTGTGAATGATCACAGAGGTCACATGGTACAAGCCTATTCTCAACAGGCTTGTACCATGTGACAAGCTGTGACCAATCACAGCTCACTCAGTACTTCTCAATGAGTGTAAGAATGCACACAGAGAGAAAGAGAAATGATTGTTTTTACATCCTATATGGGTGTAAAAGCAATGTGTAAAAGAAAAAAAAAAAATCTTCATCACCCCTCACAAGTAGTACAGTGTCCCCATGGTGACACTGTACTGCTAGGGTGACAGTATGTAAAAAAAAAAAAATAATAATAATAATATATAAAAATAAAATAAAAATGTAAAAAAAAATGTTTAAAAATTATAATTTTTGGTTATAAACTAATTTGGATTTTTTTTTTACTAAAAAGATAACGGAATAAATTTTGGCAAAGATTTATGATGAAATATTATTTATTTGCAAAATTTTATATAAAAAAACTTTTTTTCAAAATTTTTGGACTTTTTCATTTACATAGCAAAAAAAATAAAAATCCCAGCGGTGAATAAATACCACCAAAATAAAGCTTTATCTGTCTCTAAAAAATGGTAAAAAATTCATTTGGGTACAGTGTTGCATGACCGCGCAATTGTCATTCAAAGCGTGATAGCGCTGAAAGCTGAAAATTGCCCTGGACAGGAAGGGGGTAAAAGTGTCCGGTCTGGAAGTGGTTAAAATGCATCCATATTTTTCATGTGGTGTCCTGCTCTGCCTCATTTAGGAACTTTCCATTTTTTTCCTTTCGCTTTGTTTTTATTGAAAAAGAAGTGAAGTCGAACATGGTACATCTACTGTACATAGTATAGTAACACATCTACACACATTTACTAAGTTCTGGGTACTACTAGCAGCTCTTTTGATACTGGCCATAAGAAGAAGAGGGCCACCAGTAATACGGAGAAAGTAGTGAGAAGGTAAGAAAAATGGAGGGAAACAGGAAGATTGAAAAAATTGGAGAGGAGCACTGGCGGACTGACCATTTGGAAACTCGGGCACTGCCCCAGGGCCCGGGGTCAGTAGGGGGCCCCATGAGATGCCCCTGGTACCTTTTTTGAACTTGGGCAAGGACACAGGGGCCCCATGATCCCCTATTGCCCGAGGGCCCCATGAGTTGTCAGTCCGCCCCTGGAGAGGAGTAAAAAAGAATGGTGAGACAGGGGAAAAAAGAAGTAGGATTGGGCTACAGGAAGGGAAAGGGGGACAGAGGGGTTACCCCAGAGGCCCACTATGACCAGGGGCGTATTTACCACAAGGCAAACAAGGCGTTTACCTAGGGCGGCATTTTTCAGGGGGGCAGTACCGCCCGCCCTGGAAGAAGGGACACATATGGCACGCGCTACTAGGTGGGATCTGAGAGAGGCTTCAGACTGCTTCATGGTGTATCTAGAGATCCACTCTTGTTCCCAGGGATGGAAGAAAGGATAGAAGAAGGGACACATGTGGCTTGGGGACCAGATGGGATCTGAGAGAGGCTGCGGGCTTCTCGACTCTCGTTCCTGGGGGTGGCCAGAGCTGTGAAGCTGTGAAGGTGAGGGTATTTCTGGGAGGGGAGTGGCTGGTGTATGGGGGCTATGGTAGTGGAAGGGTCTCTCGGGCGATGGGGGGGGCAGGGGTGTTGTTGGTCAATGTCAGGCTCTCTCCAGGTTGGCGAATTTTGTGTTGCCTAGGGCAGCACAAAAACCTAAATACACCACTGACTATGACCGAAACATGCTCAACAACTGTTCAAAAAGTGTGTGAGTGACTGAGCGGTTTGAAATCGATCAAGCCAGGGTTGCCAGGTATGTAAGAACTTTCCTTTTGTATTTTTATTATTATCGGTGTCCTGTTGGGGAAATTTACAATTTTCCTGGCGACCATTATCAGGGGGCTAAATGTAAGGGAAAATCTAAACTGTTTCGTTGTCATTAGGTCAAATCTTCAAATTGGAACACTTGTTCTGGTTCAAGAGGGCTTCTCTTGTTTTGGATCCAGCCAGGGTTGCCAGGTAGGTAAGAACTTTCCATTTGTTTTTTTAATATTATCGGTGTCCTGTTGGGGAAATTTACAATTTTCCTGGTGACTATTATCAGGGGGCTAAATGTAAACTTTTTCATTGTCACTGGGTCAAATCTTCAAATGGGAATACTTGTTCTGGTTCAAGAGGGCTTCTCTTGTTTTGGAGACATGTCGTTTCACTTGTTGTGTCCCAAGGCAGGAAGAAAAGTAATATCTCTCCAATTGGATACAGCCAGCAAATAAAAACAAAAACATTTCTTAACCTGTTTAAAACTGAAAAAAAAAATGGGGCTTTAGATATTTAATATAGTTAAGTCCTGCAACAAATTGTTTCAGTAACCATCAAGAATGAACCTACACAATCACAATGAGAAGCCCTGAAAATCCCTAAAACTGGACACAAGTTTATTGGTCATTGAAACCAATCAGGCTCCCTTTTTCCAAGTGGGTAAGGTAGCAACCTTAATACAATGATAGGGAATGAAAACAACGGACTTACCATTAGTATCTTCCACGTAGCAGTAGACGTCATACAAGTCATCAGGTTCCAAGACTCCGTAGTTCCTCACTCCAGGAAATCCGTCCATGTCTCCATAGCAACCTTCCCGGGGTGTCTGGATAGGGTATCTGCAAAGGAAAGGGACCAAGAAGGGTATACCTTGGATATTTGTGAGTGTGGACCTGAGGACCCTTGGTACAGATGGTGAGCTTAGATCATCTCATGTTCTGGACAAAAAACAAACTAATATCTCGTAGTGTGAAGAGTGAAAATCTGCTCAAAAGGCATACTTGCCTAATTAATAGTTTAGGCAATACTAAGATGCTGGTTATGAGTATTGCGCATTCACAACTGAATTTCCTTTTGTTGTATATTTAGTTTGCTGTTAGCAAATAACAGGTTACCTGGGTTTTTTGGGACCAAGCTCATGTAACCCCATAAAATGTATTTGTTTTTTTACACTCTAGCAGCCTTCCCCAACTTGGGTCCTTCAAGAGGTTCCAAGGGGTTCCTTGATCAATGAGCAATTTCTGCCTCCCATATACGGTACCACAGTAAATATAATCATTATAAGCAGGGGTTCCCTGAGTCCTAGTTTTCAAGGGTTCCTCAGTGTTGACAAAAAAGTTGACAAAGAAAGTCTTAGACCTTGGGGTTTTGTTTGAAAAGAAGTAACTGACCCAACATTATTATAATATTCTAACCTGACAGTTTGGTCAGCGATCCAGCCGGCATCACACTGTTCATAGCCACCATGGTAGGCGGCCAAAAGTTGGTCTGCTGTGGCTATGTGTGCCTTAATCTTAATGCAGGCTTCCTGGGCCATGGGGAACGTATAATTGTAGCGCGAGGTTCCTTCTCGATACAAGAACACAACACCTAAGGGACACAGACGGACAGGGTAAATTATTGGGATCCATTATCACCTGACCCAAACCATTTGTAAAGCTTTTATGGCATTTCCCAAAATATCAAGCAAGCAGTAGAGTATTGGAAGGAACTATAAATGTCCTGTAGATCAGAAGGAACTGTAGAATTTATGTTACCATCTTGGATGTTTACTAAGAAGCACCTAATATAAATGTTCATGCGCGTTAAATGTCTTTTTGAAACATTTATTGGTTGTCTATCAAATACAGACAACGTTTTAGGGGGGGGGGGAAGTCTCCTCCTTCTTCAGGTCTTGAGCAGTGGATGTCATTAGAATCACGATGGAACGCACCAGACCAGTGATTCTCAGACTTATTGAGACCAGGGGCTGGTAAATTCTTCCAAAACCTCCCATATCCCAGCAGTAAAAAAAAAGTTTTTACTAATACAACAAAAGCATGGGAATACAAAATATATATTAAAATCCTGGAAGGCTTTGGATGGGACTGGGTATCCCCACTGTGATACCCAGTGCCATCCAGAGCCTTCCAGGATTTTTGTTCTATATCTTCCCCAAACCCCCTTCAGAACCCTTGTTCCCCCACAGTGAGACCCAGTCCCATCCAGGGTTCTGAAGGGGGTTTTGGGACTCTGCAGAAGATATAGTGGCTGTGTAGGGGACCGTGCAGTTCCTAAAGAGCTTAGTAAATAAGATGAAGCTTCACTTTGCCATTGGCCAGGGATTTGGATGAAGTAGGTGAGTATGATTATCTAAATGGAAGGGTGGTAGGACTTCTCTTTTACCAGTAGATCTTGGGAGAAAGGTATTGGGTATAAAAAGACACCTAACCATTAAACTATACAAACAGAAACAACGTTTTTCAAATACTAATTTCTCTTGAGGTTTACGTATTTTAATGTTATGATCACACATTTACCTATAGCTTTCAAAAATAAAATAAAAAAGACTATATTAAAATAGATAATTCTGTCTTCGAAGAGGCTCACCTTTCACCTTCACCTCCAACATATCATAATCATCTTCAATACCGTGCTGGACATGACACTTGTAAATCCCCGAATCATTGCTTAACAGCTCTTTGAGGACCAGCGTGACATCATACTTTGAAGTCGTGTAGTGCGGGAGAGAGGCCCGTTGTTTGTAAGCATCATTTATTTTGACCTTGTTGCCCTGAGACACCAATATTTCCACTTCTTTACCATTGGAGATAAAGGACCATTTCACCCGAGGTGTGGCCAGCACAGCCCGGCGGCCCACGGTCACCTCTTCCGCTGGTGACTGGTACGTGATGTGGCACGGGATGGTCAACGTGCCCGACAACACAGCTTTCGTTGAAGAGTTTCCAATCCTCACCCTCAAGCTCTTGTAATCTTCTGGAAAGGGAAAAAAAACATTAATGAAAAACCAAACTGAGGCAGGGCACCGTGCCAGAACCACATCTGTCCGACCACAGAATATTTTATGTTTTACAGGAAATTAATACACTTTACATTTTTTTCAGTGTTGACATTTAGAAAGGAAACATGGAAACCATAGATCATGACACTTTTAGAACTAACGACCATCATTATCGGGGGAGTAGATACTTTACATAAAACCACAAATGAATGCCTTCATCCAACGTTACCGTGACAAACTCTGATACTAAAAAGCTGGTTAGTCAACGTTGCAATGGTTTCTTATGATTCCAAGGGCTCGGGAGAACCATCTAGGTCAGCTTTTCTCAACCCTTTCTACATGGAGAAACCCTTAAAATAACTTTCCTGTCTCAGGGAACCCCAGCTGATAATATCTAAAGCTAATGATACATTAGTATGCCATAAGAATGTCCCTTACATTGGTGGTCAGTGGGAAGAATGTCCCTTACATTGGTGGTCAGTGGGAAGAATGTCCCTTACATTGGTGGTCAGTAGGAAGAATGTCCCTTACATTGGTGGTCAGTAGGAAGAATATCCCTTTCATTGGTGGTCAGTGGGAAGAATGTCCCTTACAATTGTGGTCAGTGGGAAGAATGTCCCTTACAATGGTGGTCAGTGATGAGAATGCTCCTTGCAATGGTGGTTGGTGGGAAGCATGTCCCATACATTAGTGGTCTGTAGGAAGAATGCCCCTTACATTGGTGATCAGTGAGAAGAATGTCCCTTACATTGGTGATCAGTGAGAAGAATGTCCCTTACATTGGTGGTCAGTGGGAAGAATGCCCCTTACATTGGTGGTCATTGGGAAGAATGTCCCTTACATTAGTGGTCAGTAGGAAGAATGCCCCTTACATTGGAGGTCAGTGGGAAGAATGTCCCTTACATTGGTGGTCAGTGGGAAGAATGCTTCTTATATTGGTGATCAGTGGGAAGAATGCTCCTTACATTGGTGGTCAGTGGGAAGAATGCCCCTTACATTGGAGGTCAGTGAGAAGAATGTCCCTTACATTGGTGGTCAGTGGGAAGAATGTCCCTTACATTGGTGATCAGTGGGAAGAATGTCCCTTACATTGGTGGTCAGTGGGAAGAATGCCCCTTACATTGGAGGTCAGTGAGAAGAATGTCCCTTACATTGGTGGTCAGTGGGAAGAATGTCCCTTACATTGGTGGTCAGTGGGAAGAATGTCCCTTACATTGGTGATCAGTGGCAAAAGTGCTCCGTGCATTAATGATCAGTGGGAAGAATGTTCCTTACATTGGTGGTCAGCAGAAAGAATGTCCCTTATATTTGAGGTCATTCAGAAGAATTCCCCTTACAGATTGCTAAAAGATCATTAATGTCATGGGTTACATGCGAAATAGGTAGAACATATCCCACATGGAAGAAAAATATATTTGAAATATATTTTTAAAATATTCATCCGAAATACACTGACATATATTTGAAATGCTACAATTTTGTCCGTATTCCATATATATATATATATATATATACACATATATACATACATACATACACACACATACTGCATGTTGAAATGCATTTTTTATATATTACGAAATATATGAAAAATATTTTACAATATATATATTTTTTTACATATATTCTTCAGATTTTTTTAACATGTAAAAAAAGTAATTTTAACATATATTTTTACATATATATGTAAATGCGTTCCAAAAATGTAGATTTGTATTTTTAAAGACATACAGTAGATTTGAAAATTTATTTTTAAAAATATTTTTCATAGATCTTGTAATAAAAACGCATTTCAACATACAGTGTATATATATATATATATAAAAATAGCCTGCAAGTCTGAAGTCCCAAGACATCATTTTCCGACCCCACTAAATGTTAGGGATACATTGCCAAGGCATCATTACCCATATGGAAGAGAAATATATTTCCAATATATTTAGAAAAAAAAAATTATACATCTGACATATATTTACAATATATTGGCCTACACGAATATATTTTAACATGTATTCCAAAAATGTAAATTAAAATATATTTTCCAAAGTCATATATTTAAAAATATATTTTCCAGATATTTTTGTACATCTAAAAAAAAAAACATAGATTTTTAAATATATTTTTAAATGCATTCCAATTGACACTTTGATATATATTGCAGCATGTGTTCTGAATATATTTTTAATATTATATTCACAAGTATATTGAAATATATTTTTGAAATATATTGATTATGGCCAAAATTGTAGTATTTGAAATATAGGTCAATATATTTGGGAAGAATATATTAAGAATGTATATTTAAAATATATTTTTTTTGTTTTATTTTTATTTTATTTTTTATTATTATTTTGGTCTATTTTTGGCAGGTGGACCTTTCGGTAACCCTTGCAAGTCTGCATGAATAAATTCTTGGCAGTTGACATCCGTCTGCTGCAGGCAGGTGGAAGCAATTTCGTTAGTCTCCTCTACCCCGGTGATCACTCAGACTCTACATTGTAACTTTGTAGCAAACCCCAAGGTGAGAGGTTTTAGCAGGGACTCCTCTACCCCGGTGATCCCTCAGACTCTACATTGTAACTTTGTAGCAAACCCCAAGGTGAGAGGTTTTAGCAGGGACTCCTCTACCCCGGTGATCACTCAGACTCTACATTGTAACTTTGTAGCAAACTACAAGGAGAGAGGTTTTAGCAGGGACTCCTCTACCCCGGTGATCACTCAGACTCTACATTGTAGCTTTGTAGCAAACCACAAGGTGAGAGGTTTTAGCAGGGACTACTCTACCCCGGTGATCACTCAGACTCTACATTGTAACTTTGTAGCAAACCCCAAGGTGAAAGGTTTTAGCAGGGACTCCTCTACCCCGGTGATCACTCAGACTCTACACTATAACTTTGTAGAAAATCACAAGGTGAGAGGTTTTAGCAGGGACTCCTCTACCCCGGTGATCACTCAGACTCTACATTGTAACTTTGTAGCAAACCACAAGGTGCTTGCAGAGTGGCCCCTCTCGTGTCAAGTGACAGGGGGTATAATTCCTGTTGCAACCGTGAAGCAAGGCATTGTGGTCACAGCATGTGTACACCGCCAGCCACTGCCTCTACAGCTAAAGGGGGTAGAGCTTGGGGGACAGTAAAAGCACAGCTCAGCCACATGGTTTTAACCGCCCCCCCCCCCCCCCCGATCTCATGTGTGAACGATCCCTTACTGAGATATATCGCTAGTTTCTTGTGAATTCTTAAGCAAGAAAAGTATAAAGTGACACAAAAGGAAGATGTCAGTTCTGAAGGGAAGACGACACTTAACTTGAAATGCCTTCCACTTCTGAGGTCAGAGCCGGCGAGCTCAGTGCCATGACAAGCAAGAGGAGAAGCAGACTTGACTTCATATTGTCCTGGTGAGGAAAACAAAATACAAATCATTAATATATCACAAAAGACAAAAAGAACCCCAGGCTGTATAGATTTTAGTTTGATATAAATGACATATCAGTTACTATATATTTCAGTTATTCACAGGGGCGGAGTGACCATTTGGAAACTCGGGCACTGCCAGAGGGCCCGGGGTCAGTGGGGGGCCCCATGAGATGCCCCTGGTACCTTTTTCATAGGCTTTTTTGAGTTTGGGCAAGGACATAGGGGCCCCGTGATCCCCTATTGCCCGGGGGCCCCATGAGTTGTCAGTCTGCCCCTGGTTATTCATATTTCTGAATATCCTGTAAGGCAGTAATGGTACTGATATGGGGAGCCCTAAATACCACCCCTGACATCAGCAAGGGGCCACATAGAATATTCAGCGAATGTCATGGTATGAAGCAGCCAGGAGATTGTAAGATACTGCAGACATACTACAGGAGATGGTCAGAGACTGCAGACATACTACAGGAGACGGTCAGAGACTGCAGACATACTACAGGAGATTGTAAGAGACTGCAGACCTACTACAGGAGATGGTCAGAGACTGCAGACCTACTGCAGGAGATGGTCAGAGACTGCAGACATACTACAGGAGATTGTAAGATACTGCAGACATACTACAGGAGATGGTCAGAGACTGCAGACATACTACAGGAGATTGTAAGATACTGCAGACATACTACAGGAGATGGTCAGAGACTGCAGACATACTACAGGAGATGGTCAGAGACTGCAGACACAGTACAGGAGATTGTAAGATACTGCAGACATACTACAGGAGATGGTCAGAGCCTGCAGACATACTACAGGAGATGGTCAGAGACTGCAGACATACTACAGGAGATTGTAAGATACTGCAGACATACTACAGGAGATGGTCAGAGACTGCAGACATACTACAGGAGATTGTAAGATACTGCAGACATACTACAGGAGATGGTCAGAGACTGCAGACATACTACAGGAGACGGTCAGAGACTGCAGACATACTACAGGAGATTGTAAGAGACTGCAGACCTACTACAGGAGATGGTCAGAGACTGCAGACCTACTGCAGGAGATGGTCAGAGACTGCAGACACAGTACAGGAGATGGTCAGAGACTGCAGACCTACTGCAGGAGATGGTCAGAGACTGCAGACATACTACAGGAGATTGTAAGATACTGCAGACATACTACAGGAGATGGTCAGAGACTGCAGACATACTACAGGAGATTGTAAGATACTGCAGACATACTACAGGAGATGGTCAGAGACTGCAGACATACTACAGGAGATGGTCAGAGACTGCAGACACAGTACAGGAGATTGTAAGAGACTGCAGACCTACTACAGGAGATGGTCAGAGACTGCAGACATACTACAGGAGATGATCAGAGACTGCAGACCTACTACACGAGATGGTCAGAGACTGAAGGCTTGCTACAGGAGCTTGTCAGAGACTATGGACGTGCTTCATGAGATGGTCAGAGACTGCATACATGAAACAGGAGAGGATACTGCTGACCAGGGGTGGACTGACCATTCGAGCACTTGGGCACTGCCCGAGGGCCCAGGGTCAGTAGGGGGCCCCATGAAATGCCCCTGGTACCTTTTTATAGGCTTTTTTGGGTGTGCTTTGAGTGTGGGCAAGGACACAGGGGCCCCATGATCCCCTATTGCCCGGGGGCCCCATGAGTTGTCAGTCCGCCCCTGCTGCTGACATATTATAGATGAGGATTGGAGACTGCAGACATACTGCAAAAGATGATCAGAGACTTCAGACATACTATGGGAGATGGTCAGGGACTTCAGATGTACTACAGGAGATGGTCAGAGACTTCAGATGTACTACAGGAGATGGTCATAGACTGTAGACATACTATGGGAGATAGTCAGAGACTGCAGATATACTATGGGAAATATTCAGAGACTTCAGACATACTACAGGAGATGGTCAGAGGCTATGGGCATGCTTCATGAGATGGTCAGAGACTGCATACATAAAACAAGATAGAAATGGATACTGCAGACACCTTACAGAAGATGGTTAGAGACTGCAGACATACTGCAAAAGATGGCCAGAAACTGCAGACGTACTACATACATGATCATTGACTTCAGACATACGATAAAAAATTATCAGAGACTGCATATATAGTAGGGGAGATGGTCAGAGACTTCAGACATACTATAAAAGATGATCAGAGACTGCAGACATACTGTAAATAATTGGTCAGAAATTGTGAACACACTATAGGAGTTGGTAGAGACAGGGGGTGTGCTTTATGTCCTTTAGGAGACAATCATAGGCTGGGGACACATTACATGAGACTGCTAGAGATCATTGCTACTACAGCCCCTTTACAAATCAATACCTCCACATTTGTGCTCCCTATAGCCCCCTTAGCCATGACTTGTGCCCTATGGGATATTTCTCTTATCAAGATTTATTATAAAAAAAATCAGAGGAATAAAAAAACAAAGAGAAAAGGGACGGACAGCTAGAAGAAAGTACAATGGCGCAAAAGAAATAAACGAAATCACATAACTAATAGAAGGCGCTATAAAGAATATTAGTAATTGACACCTAGGTGAGGAAAACAATCTATTGTCTACGAGGGCCCAGAGGACAACACAAAAAGTGATGAAGGGACCCAGGTTGTGGAGCAAGGTGGTAAAGCCGTTAGAGAGGGGCAATGCCATGTTTGTAAAATAAAACATATTTTGAATAATTGTAATAATAATAATCTGAGCACCCAAACGAAAAAAAATGGAATTCAAGCAAACTTGTTATAGCCAAATGGTTACAGAAGGTATTCACAACAAATGTCATAGAAAGATACTCAGGTATTGATATAATGATACAATGTACATCATGCAAGTGATTGCCCGCATCCTCCACCAATTGTGAGGCTAAGTGCAGGCAAGCAGCAAACACGACCAAAAGAAGAGGTTCTCTCGCAGTAATAATAATAATCACAGTCCAAAACTCAAAAGTTATTTAGCCTCCTAGCTAGTAATGAGGCCACACTGGGTGTGCTCAGACCTGCAGACATGTTCCATCACAGCCCGCATGCGTCCTTTTCCAACAACACTAATGTGGAACAACTCTCTGCCAATGGTCCTGGAGGAAGTGTTTCTTCTAGGAACAGCTTCAGGATACCGGGTAGCATAGTCCATAACCCTTAGGATGTAGGGATGGCCATCTCTGCCAATCCCTCCAGTGGCCTCCTCTCAGTATCCTCCATCCCTCTCTGCCAATCCCTCCAGTGGCCTCCACTCAGTATCCTCCACCCCTCTCTGCCTATCTCTCCACTGGCCTCCACTCAGTATCCTCCACCCCTCTCTGCCAATCCCTCCACTGGCCTCCACTCAGTATCCTCCACCCTCTCTGCCAATCCCTCCACTGGCCTCCATTCAGTATCCTCCACCCCTCTCTGCCAATCCCTCCTCTGGCCTCCACTCAGTGTCCTCCACCCCTCTCTGCCAATCCCTCCTCTGGCCTCCACTCAGTGTCCTCCACCCCTCTCTGCCAATCCCTCCGCTGGCTTCCCATTGCCCAACTGATAAAATTCAAAACATTAACAATAACGTATAAAGCCATGTATAACTCTGATTCAAATTACATCTCCAATCTTGTCTCCAAATATCACCCAAATCATCCTCTCCGCTCCTCGCACGACCTCCTGCTCTCTAGCTCCCTCGTCTCCTCCTCCCATGCTCGTCTCCAGGACTTCTCCAGAGCTTCCCCATCCTCTGGAACTCTCTACCCCAATTTATCAGACTATCACTTACTCTGCTCACTTATAGGCAATCTCTGAAAGCCTATCTCTTCAGGGAAGCCTATCCTGCCCTCAGCTAATAATGGAATCTTCTATTCCTCCTACCAGTCCATCCCCCACAGTTACTACCTTTTGTACCACTAGCCCCTCCCTCTTAGATTGTAAGCTCCAAGGAGCAGGGCCCTCCTAACCCTCTTGTATTGAACTGTATTGTTGCTGTATTGTCTCTCGTATTGTAAAACGCTGAGCAAACTGTTGGCGCCATATAAATCCTGTATACTAATAATAATAAAAAAAAAGAGACGCAACTATTGGCCTTATTAGATCCATTGCAATTCGGTTAAAAGGGACCTCAGTCGCATATAACTGAACCAGCGGGCAATAGTAATGAGGCATAGAAGCCCACTTTTTACACTCTAGACAAGACTCACAGTAATTTTTCAAATCTGCAAGTATCCAAGGAAAGAAAAAAAATACATTCATATACCAGGTGACCCCCTAATGCAGGGTCCACTAAATGGTGGACCACGGTTTGGATCCGGACCGAGTAACAGTCATGTCCGGCCCATGGCCGTGCCACTTATCAGCCTGTTTGTTTTCTCTCAGGTCTCACGCCTGGCTGCTGCCATCATCCTGAAAGAGGTGGGTGGTGAGAGATGACAGAGGGCGGAGGTCTATTCATAATAACACCCGCTTGTCACCTTAATAAGTTGGGCAGCTCCTGCCCTCTGTCCTGAGATGCACCATCCTGAGGCCTCCTGCCCCCGCCCACTGTGAGGATGATAGCAGCAGCCGAGTGGGAGACCCGAAAGAGAATAACCAGCTGCAATGTGCCTCTGCCCTGGTAGGACCATACAGGGATGCTGCAAATGGAAGGGGGGCTGTGATGTAAAGGAGAGGGGGGCTATGACTGCTTTCAGGATATAGGGCAAGGAGAGTCAAATGACCAGCATTAACATTTATCATGCCCCAGCAAATCCCTGGAAGGAGGCATCCAGAAGGTGGCTGGGGAGGTAATAAATGTTTGGGAGGCCTTTCCAGAGTGTTTTTCTCGGCTGATCAACTAGTTAACTGGTGGAATGCTATTCTGCTGCGGAGAACCACTGTGACGAATCTACAGCATTGGGCTCTCTAAGAATAAAAAGGCCACCTCCTGTAGTGACCAGTTTAAAATTGGAATCACAGCCTGTAAAGACACAAAGGGAAAAGCACTAAGAGGCAGACCAGATTGGGCTTCGAGCGGAAGGCTTGCAGAGAGGTGATCCAAATACCAAAGTGTGTTTAAGGGCTTCCTATCCACATTTATTCATCAGTGTTGCAGAAAACACAGTCAAACCCCACAGTGCCCCAATACATCAGGTGTCCCCTACCACAGCATCCTCATACATCAGTTTCCCCATCACAGTGTCTTCATCCAACAGGTGTCCCCATCACAGTGCCCATATGCATCAGGCATCCCCATAACAGTGTCCCTTTACATCAGGTTTCCCCATAACAGTGTCCCTTTACATCAGGTGTCCCCATCAGTGTGCTCCCTTACATCAGGTGTCCCCATCACAGTGTCCCCATTCATCCGGTTCCCCCATCACAGTGTCCTCTTACATCAGGTGTCCCCATCATAGTGTCCCCATACATCAGGCGTCCCCATCAATCCGGTTAACCCATCACAGTGTCCTCTTACATCAGGTGTTCCCATCATAGTGTCCCCATACATCAGGCGTCCCCATCACAGTGTCCCCATCCATCCAGTTCCCCCATCACAGTATCCTCTTACATCAGGTGTCCCCATCATAGTGTCCCCATACATCAGGTGTTTCCTATCACAGCATCCTCATACATCAGGTGTCCCCTATCACAGCATCCTCATACATCAGTT
The DNA here is from genome assembly GCF_062004578.1 of Staurois parvus. NCBI lineage: Eukaryota > Metazoa > Chordata > Amphibia > Anura > Ranidae > Staurois > Staurois parvus. The sequence continues at coordinate 137,334 of NW_028319310.1, read as the reverse complement.
TCCCCCATCACAGTGTCTCCTTCCAACAGGTGTCCCCCATCACAGTGCCCATATGCATCAGACATCCCCATAACAGTGTACCTTTACATCAGGTGTCCCCATTAGTGTGCTCCCTTACATCAGGTGTCCCCATCACAGTGTCCTCATCCATCCAGTTCCCCCATCACAGTGTCCTCTTACATCAGGTGTCCCCATCACAGTGTCCTCTTACATCAGGTGTCCCCATCACAGTGTCCCCATACATCAGGCGTCCCCATCATAGTGTCCCCATCCATCCGGTTCCCCCATCACAGTGTCCGCTTACACGAGGTGTCCCCATCATAGTGTCCCCATACATCATGCAGCCCATCACAGTGTCCCCATCTATCAGGTTCCCCCATCACATGATAGGGGACACCTGATGTGTCTTCTTACATCAGGTGTCCCCTATCACAGCATCCACATACATCAGGTGTCCCCTATCACAGCATCCACACACATCAGGTGTCCCCTATCACAGCATCCTCATACATCAGGTGTTTCCTATCACAGTATCCTCATACATCAGTTTCCCCCATTACAGTGTCTCCATCCAACAGGTGTCCCCATCACAGTGCCCATATGCATCAGGCATCCCCATAACAGTGTCCCTTTACATAAGGTGTCCCCATCACAGTGTCCCCATCCATCCAATTCCCACATCACAGTGTCCTCTTGCATCAGGTGTCCCCATCATAGTGTCCCCATACATCAGGCATCCCCATCAGTGTCCCCATCCATCCAGTTCCCCCATCACAGTGTCCTCTTACATCAGGTGTCCCCATCCCAGTGCCCCCATCCATGAGGTGTCCCTATCACAGTGTCCCCATCCATCAGGTTCCCCCATCACAGTGTCCTCTTACATCAGGTGTCACCATCCCAGTGTCCCCATCCATCAGGCGTCCCCATCACAGTGTCCCCATCCATCAGGTTCCCCCATCACAGTGTCTTCTTACATCAGGTGTCCCCATCATAGTGCCCCTCCTCTTTGTACTCACAGATCACAAATGCTGATACGACCTGCGACTCTGCCTTACTCTCCCATGCTGAGACTGAGGTCAATTCTCAGTCTCAGTGCCGGCTCTCCCTCTGAAGGGAGTGACATTGCAGTTGCTCCTGTCAAAGAGGAATGGCAAAAGCGGTCAAATTGCCAGTGCACCCACCCCTGCCACACACCACACATTAAGATGGCCCTGAAAACGAGGTTCCCTGGCAGCGTTAATAATCACAGTAAAATCCACCAAATGTTATTTAGCCTCCTAGCTAGCAGTGAGACCACACTAGGTGTGCTCAGACCTGCAGACATGTTCCATCACAGCCCGCATCCCTTCCCTTTCCAACAGCACTGCCTATCCCAAGGAAAAGACAAATTACGCCAGGTGGGAACAAGGTGTGGCCACTGCTTAACCCCCTGTATCCTGCTACAGACTTTTCGCTGCCACCAGTTTATTTTATGAAACTCTAAAACCTATGTGGCAGCTACACTCCATCCCAGAGGCGGACTGACCATTTGGGAACTCGGGCACTGACCGAGGGCCCGGGGTCAGTAGGGGGCCCCATGAAGTGCCCCTGGTACCTTTCATAGGATTTTTGGGTATGGTTCGAGTGTAGACTAGGACACAGGGGCCCCATAATCCCCTATTGCCCGGGGGGGCCCCATGAGTTGTCAGTCCGCCCCTGCTCCATCCTCAACTTGTACATGATCTGTACATGCCTACCTGGGTTCTAACATACAGTCCAGGACGATATCCCTCACCATACGGTTATTGCTATTTAAGCCCTGATGAGGAGGACGTGTTGAGTCCCCAAAGCACGTTGGCTTTGTTGCAGAATAAAGATCTTTATGGATTGTATGAACTAGTGTAGTGCTTCCAGCTTTTACATTTTTTAGGAAGTGAAGGAAAATCCCCCAATGGCAAAAAATGGCTTCGGTTTCAACCCTCCTCTACTGTATCCAACATGTAGAAGAAAAGTTTTGGCTTTAGATAAACTTTAACTTCACCTTCCCCATTGACTCCAAAGCATTCTACCAGTGAGTTTCTACCAGAATTTCTTGGCAGTTCCAATCATCCCTGGACATTCCATTCCTAGTGTCTTCATTTTAGTCAATGTTGACAATGTTAGACAACGTTAGATGACCCTAAAGTAGTTTACTAAAATTTCCGAGTTTCCACCGGAGTTTCTGGGCAGTGAAAACTTCTGATTCCCATCATCGCTGGACGTTCCATTCCCAGTGTCTTCATTTTAGTCAATGTTGACTATGTTAGACAACGTTAGATGACCCTAAAGTAGTTTACTAAAATTTCCGAGTTTCCACCGGAGTTTCTGGGCAGTGAAAACTTCTGATTCCCATCATCGCTGGACGTTCCATTCCCAGTGTCTTCATTTTAGTCAATGTTGACAATGTTAGACAACGTTAGATGACCCTAAAGTAGTTTACTAAAATTTCCGAGTTTCCACCGGAGTTTCTGGGCAGTGAAAACTTCTGATTCCCATCATCGCTGGACGTTCCATTCCCAGTGTCTTCATTTTAGTCAATGTTGACTATGTTAGACAACGTTAGATGACCCTAAAGTATTTTACTAAAATTTCCGAGTTTCCACCAAAGTTTCTGGGCAGTGAAAACTCCCAATTCCCATCATCCCTGGATGTTCCATTATCAGTGTCTTCATGTTAGTCAACATTGACTATGTTTGTCAATGTTAGATGACCCCAAAGTATTTTACCATAATCTCCCAGTTTCCACCGGAGTTTCTGGGCAGTGAAAACTCCTGGCTCCCATCATCCTTGGATGTTCCATTCCCTATGTCTTCATTTTAGTCAGTGTTGACTATGTTAGTCGACGTTATTTGTCCCAAAAGTACTTTACCAAATTCTCCCAGTTTCCACCAGAGTGTCTAGGCAATTAAAGCTCATGGTTCCCACCATCCCTGGATGTTCCATGTCTTCAATTTAGTCAACATTGACTACATTAGTCAACCCCAAATTATTTTATCAAAATCTCCCAGGTCCCACGAAAATTTGTGGGCAATGAAAACTCCCAGTTCCACTCATCCCTAAATTTTCAATTCCCAGTGTCTTCAGTTTAGTCAGCCTTGTAAGTCAATGTGAATGTCAGGACCCGAGTCTGAACCAGCAACCTCTACTGTGTCTGGTGATGTCTCTTCTCGCTGAGCCTCCTAAAATGCTGGACAATTCCTTAGATTGCCCACCTCTTGGTGGGGCAATCCAGAGGACCGTGACCTGGTACTAACACAGAGAAAAACCCATCTTCAACATCAAGAACTCCGTGAACATCGATTAGTGCTTAGACCCTGCACATTGGGTGAGTCCATGTTATTTTCCAAGTTGACCTGCTTGTGTTCCTATCCTGCTGGTTGGTGAGAGCCTCTCTACTGCTATAGCTACTGGTCTCCAAGCCTGACTCTTGACCATGACAGTTAGTTGACTTCAAATCATTTTACGAAATTTTGAAGTTTTCACCAGAATTTCTGGCCAATGAAAAATCCCAGTTCCCATCTTTGTTAGATATCCCATTTCCAGTGTCTTCATTTTAGTCAACATCTGCTACCGATATGGAACCAACTTCCAGTTTACTGAATCTAAAGGAAATTTGGTTGTTACTCTAGAGCTCCATTTTTGAAGCATCTTGATAGATTTTGTAGACTGGGTCTGTTAGCCCTTTAAGAAGCAATGGATGCAGCACTTTGTCCCCTTGTTGTCGTTGATCTTTTGAAAACAAATTTCTTTCCTCCCTGTTCCCATAGCCCTGCCCCACGTAATGAATAGACTCGGGGTGAGGAGGGTTGGCTGCCCTACAATAGAGAGCCGGTTCCCAATACAGGCCAAATCCGTGGAGGGATAATAGAGGGGACTAGTGGTCTCTTAGTATTCTGGGCATGCCGGTAACTATGTGAGCCTCTACAGGAGCCATTATGTCTCCCGGCGGCCTCCAATGCCTACAATCACAAAGACGCTTTCTCAGAGGGATGAAAGGAGACGAGGACTTGGACCTTGTCGTTTCATTAGGCCCCCTCCTTGGCTGGGCAGTAAAACTTTATAGGCATGGTTTGTCCTTTGGGAGCGTTGTATGTCTTCAAATTCTCTGGTATCTAATACCTTCCTGTGTATCTTTGTATGCTGTATTCCCGAGAGTTCCGGGAATAAAATAAAGAACATATAAAAACATCAGTTCATGAACTGAAAAAAATTCAAGGCTTCCCTTTAAATGTGAGACTTCGAACATACATGAAACCATGGAGAAGACACGTACAAAGACTACTCCACTTACCCTCCCCCTGCTTTAAGAGGAACTAGGGCCTCAATTTATTTTAATAGGTATGAGCTTTATTTAAAAAATGTCATCAACGTACGATCGTGTTTTAAAAATCTTGCTTCTATCAATAGTTTGTAATTTTATACATGTACATAGGGGCACCCAATTTTTGTTCATTACATAGGCAGGTTCTCTGTAGTCTCTAATGAGGTGAAACACTCTCAATACTCCTGGCAACAAAAGAAAACGTGAGCCATGGCGCCGTGGGTTTGCATTGGTATGTTTTCTTGTTATTGGCAAGAAATCCAAGATCTAGATAGACTTGTACACCCCTACCCTGAACCCCCTCATCCCCACTTTTACCTTACGTACATTCCCCCACCCTGCTAACTTCTTGAACCCCATGTAATATAATGATCGCAACTTACCTATGACAATAGATGGTCCCAGGGACCCCAGCTGGTTGCCTACATTGGTGTTCTTTGATTCCATCCCATATGGAAGAAAAATATATTTGAAATATATTTTATAAATATTCTTCTCAAATATATTGACATATATTTGAAATGCTACAATTTTGGCCATATTCAATATATTTCAAAAGATATTTCAATAAATATATAATGTCTGGGTAGCCTGGGTCTATGGAGGGATGCTGATGCCTAAATCAGCATTTAGAAACAGATCACTAGTAATAGTATGATTTGGTAATGCTAAGGTGCCCTCTTGATTAATATGAATTTTAATGACAGGTCCACTTTTAGTACAGGCATGCTTTAAAGAGGAGAGCTCTTTTCAGTAGCAACGTGGCAGAGAATGAAACAATTGTAACATCTAGCTAGAGACAAAAAAAGTATTTTCTTTCCATTAGTATTAAGCGGTTTCCTTTTCATGCTAGCGCCAGGAGCTCTGGAATGACGCAGCTTTACCAAGGAACTGTTTTATCCAAGATAACCACCGATGGGAACTTTCTATAGCTGCCATCGCCTAATCTGTCCTCTGCCACATGCTAATCCTGCAAATTTTATTGAGGTTAAAATTAACTTGTCTAAAGCCCCACTAATATTTCCCATGTGCACGCTGGGAGTCTGAAAATCCTGCCAAAACAGATGTAATTGACTGTGACAGGATGCAAAAGTGTCGGAGGATAAGTGGTTCAGTCACCCAATTATCCTCTGATGTAATAGCCATGTGGCGGCTACTTTGTGATCCATGCCAGAGGTTGTTTAAGGACCCTTAAGATGGAGGGCTACTCTTGACCAACAGCACTGGTTTCAGGAATCCAGTGAAGGGTTTCTCTTGAACAACAGAGCTGGTTTCATAAATCCGGTGGGAAGCTACTCTTGACCAACAGCACCAGTTTCAGGAATCTGGTGGAGGGCTACTCTTAACCAACAGCTCCGGTTTCCGGAATCTAGTGGAGGGCTACTCTAAACCAACAGCTCCGGTTTCCGGAATCTGGTGGAGGGCTACTCTTAATCAACAGCATCGGTTTCAGGAATCCGGTAGAGAGCTACTCTTGACCAACAGCACCAGTTTCAGGAATCTGGTGGAGGGCTACTCTAAACCAACAGCTCCAGTTTCCGGAATCTGGTGGAGGGCTACTCTTAACCAACAGCATCGGTTTCAGGAATCCGGTAGAGAGCTACTCTTGACCAACAGCACCCATTTCAGGAATCTGGTGGAGGGCTACTCTTAATCAACAGCTCCGGTTTCCGGAATCTGGTGGAGGGCTACTCTTGACCAACAGCACCAGTTTCAGGAATCTGGTGGAGGGCTACTCTTAACCAACAGCTCCGGTTTCCGGAATCTGGTGGAGGGCTACTCTTAACCAACAGCATCGGTTTCAGGAATCCGATAGAGAGCTACTCTTGACCAACAGCACCCATTTCAGGAATCTGGTGGAGGGCTACTCTTGACCAACAGCACTAGTTTCAGCAATCCAGTGGAGGGCTACTTTTAACCAACAGTATAGGTTTCAGGAATCCGGTGGAGGGCTACTCTTAACCAACAGCATCGGTTTCAGCAATTGGGTGGAGGGCTACACTTGACCAACACCATCGGTTTCAGGAATCTGGTGGAGGGATACTCTTGACCAACAGCACCGGTTTCAGGAATCAAGTGGAGGGCTACTCTTCACTAACTGTACCAGTTTCAGGAACAATGAGAGAGGAATGAGCCATAATGGTTCACATGCTTTAGCTGCTTGCAGTTTTGTTGTTCAAATCAGTAGACTTAAGACCGAACTCTGGGAAAACTTAAAAAATACCCTTGCAGTAGGGCTTAACCCATGGTGCAAGGGGTAAATGCTCATTTTTGTCGAGGGTACCGTTAAAATGCAGTTTCACTTATCTTGACCCTTCACTCTTGCTGGCTTACTCCTCTCCGTACAATGTGTTCCTTGAAGCAGCTTCACACTCTGATGTCATGATATACATTGTACGGAGAGGAGTAAGCCAGCATGAGTGAAGGGTCAAGATAAGTGAAACTGCATTTTAACGGTACCCTTGACAAAAATTAGCATTTACTTCTTGCACCATGGGTTAAGCCCTACTGCAAGGGTATTTTTTATGTTTCCCCAGGGTTCGGTCTTAAGTTTTCTGATTTGAACAACAAAAGTGCAAGGAGATGAAGCTTGTGAACCATTATGGCTCATTCCTCTCTCATTGTTCCTGAAACTGGTACAGTTGGTGAAGAGTAGCCCTCCACTGGATTCCTGAAACCGGTGCTGTTGGTCAAGAGTAGCCCTCCACCGGATTTCTGAAACCTATGCTGTTTGGTAAAGAGTAGCCCTCTACCGGATTCCTGAAACCTATACTGTTGGTCCAAGTAGCCCTCCACTGGATTACTGAAACTAGTGCTGTTGGTCAAGAGTAGCCCTCCACCGGATTCCGTAAACCGGAAAGCAGTCCTGCATTGTAAATGAGGCCACTGAGGGCCTGATCACAACCAACCAAGTCAGAGAAAAGAAGTGAATGCCAGCCCCTGGGGGAGTAAGGGAAAAGGTAAGATAAATTGGAAGGATACTCTTGACAGTACCAGTTTTCTGGAATATAGTAAGGGAACAATGGAGCACCAACAGTCCTGCATTGCAAGGTTAATTGGCTCCTGTCTAAATTGTCCCTAGTATGTGTATGTATGAATGTGAGTTAGGGACCTTAGATTGTACACCCCTCGAGGGTTAGGGACTGATGTGAATGTACAATATATATATGTAAAGCGCTGCGTAAATTGACAGCACTATATAAGTACCTGAAATAGAATAGATAAATAGATTGCAAGCAAGGGCATCAAGGGCCTGCCCACAAACCCGGAGAGTCAGAGGGAAAGTGAACGCCAGCTGCCATGACTGCAAGGGATGATAAGATAAGATAAGGTGGAGGGGTACTCTTGACCAACAATACCAGTTTCAGGATTCTGGAAAAAGGAAAAATGGAGCACCAACAGTCCCGCATTGCAAGTGAAGGTGCTGAGGGCAACCGAAGGGGGGTCAGAGGGAAGAAGTGAACGCAAATTCCCGAGATAGCAAAGGATAAGATAAGTAACATTGCTTTTTGATGTTACCCTAGGCAAAAACGAGCAATGAAGCTAGTACAGTCATGGTGAAGCAGAAAGGCCCTTTACCAAACGGTTGAAACAAGGTTGGAAGGTCACAATTGTTTAAAATTCAGTATCTGGCTTTGAGGTAGCAATTAAAAACCTAAGAGGGGTTGTAATTCTTCCACAATCCACCCAACACATAGGAAAAGAAATGTTTGGGTTTTAGTAAAAGATAGAAACTCCTGGTCATAACACAATACAACTCAATATCCCAAAGACAACCGGATCTACTATCCTTCATGAAGTCACCTCTGTTTCTCAGCAGTGAAATAGTGAAAGAGAAAGAAATTATAATGTATTTTGTCGTCCTGTCCTTTCCAGCTCCTGACAAATATGTTGTAGCAGGAATGAGATCATGAATGGACACGACAGTGCAATGGCTGCCAGCCAACGAGCCATCATGGCTGTCTTGTGGGTAACTTCTTGGCAGCTGCTGCTGATGGATCACTACCAAAATTCCGTCTCCAACAGACGCTATCGGTTATATCTGAGACAACGAAGTGACACTAGGAATGGCTATAGATAAATCTGAATGGATGACAGCAATGTGTGGGATGGCCCTTCTGTCTTCTAAAGAGCACCTGTACGTCAGTAGTAAACATAAAGCTTGGAAGGACAAGAGAAAGGGATGCGTTGTGTCTACTAGTGATAAGGGTTTTCCTCCAAACTAATTTCTTTCATTACCATGAAAATAATAGCAGTATGGAAGAACAAAATTGTGAGGTTTCACTTTAGTGAACAGCAAAATTTTGCAATTCAATGAAAAGCATTAAATGCAAAATTAACAAAGAAACAAAGAAGAGGCATACTAGAAAAAGATTGAGTGGTCTTTTTCCGTTGGGTTTTCTTATTTTTTTTTAGCCAATTTCAAGCGTCAACTACTCTTTTGGTAAAATAATAATTTATCAGGTTAATTTTGATCTTTCCTGCTGCTAGTTTGAGGTCATATTTCCATGTTCCTTAGATTCATATTGAAAATACTGCCCTTCTGGACTTTTAAACCATCCTGAACCTGTCCTAAAATGCTACCCCCTACCTGTAGCCCTAATGCTAAACCTAACTTTAGAGCTATCCTACAGTAACCCAACACTCTTAGGTCTCACCTCTGGAGACCACCTATGGAGATCTCTGAGGCCACCTGTGGAGATGCCTCTGGAGATCTCTAAGACCACCTCTGGAGATACCTTTGGAGACCACCTCTAGAGATGCCTCTGGGGATCTCTGAGACCACCTCTGGAGATACCTTTGGAGACCACCTCTAGAGATGCCTCTGGGGATCTCTGAGACCACCTCTGCCTTCAGTGGTGTATTTAGGTTTTGTGCTGCCCTAGGCAACACAAAAATCATCTGCCGCCATGGACACTGACCAACACCACCCTCCCTTCCCCCTCCCTCAGAGAGAGCCTGACAGTGACCAACAACAGCCCTGGGAGAGCCTTCCACTTCCGCCCCCCCTGCCGATAGAGAGAAAGAGAGAAACACACTCATCTTCAAAGCTCCAGAAATCCCCAGGAACGAGAGTCAGGTTCTATATACACCATCAAGCAGCCTCTGACCTGTTTCCCATGGCTCGCGTATCCCTTCTTCTGGGGGGAGGTGCTGCCCCCCTGAAAAATGCTGCCCTTGGCAAGTGCCTTGTTTGCCTTGTAGTAAATAAGCCCCTGGATTCCTCTGGAGATCTCTGAGACCACCTCTAGAGATGCTTCTGGAGATCTCTGAGACCACCTCTGGAGATACCTTTGGAGACCACCTCTAGAGATGCCTCTGAGGATCTCTGAGACCACCTCTGGAGATGCCTTCAGTGGTGTATTTAGGTTCTGTGCTGCCCTAGGCAACACAAAAATCATCTTCCTCCATGGACACTTACCAACACCACCCTCCTTCCCCCCTCCCTTGGAGAGAGCCTGACATTGACCAACAACAACCCTGGGAGAGCCTTCCACTACAGCCCCCCCCCCCCCTCCCCGGCCGATAGAGAGAAAGAGAGAAACACACTCATCTTCAAAGCTCCAGACACCCCCAGGAATGAGAGTCAGGTTCTATATACACCATCAGGCAGCCTCTCTTGGATCTCACCTGGTTCCCATTGCTCGCGTATCTCTTCTTCTGGGGGGAGGTGCTGCCCCCCCCCAAAAAATGCCGCCCTTGGCAAGTGCCTTGTTTGCCTTGTGGTAAATAAGCCCCTGGATGCCTCTGGAGATCTCTGAGACCAACTCTAGAGATGCCTCTGGAGATCTCTGAGACCACCTCTGGAGACCTCTAGAGAAGACCTCTGGAAATACATCTGAATAGCAGAATGGAACTTATTACACATTCTCCCTCAACTTGTGAAGAGATTTTCCTGCTCTGTTAACAATCTAAGCACTAGTAAAGTATCACTAGCGCAGGTTAACTACATGGTTAACCCTTTACATACATGTGTGCAAGCCACCACCATGTGTTTCAATGGAAACACACCATTCAGAGCATGACAAAAGTCTGTATCGCTCACCACAACATCCAGACAGGAATGTAACAGAGTTTACAATACGGTAGCTCCCTACAGAGGCAAAAGCTCTTTTTAATTCTAATTAGAGCATTCAGAGATATAGCTTAACGATCATGAAAGAGAAGAAAATAACAGTGTAAGAAAATATTTAAAGAAAAAAATATTACACGATAGACAATAAGCAACAGCAATAAGTAGGATCAAATGTGGAAGATACGCTATAGATTCGCTTGCAGATTAGTCCAATCTGATATATCAGAGTCACTGGCTCTCAGAAATTACCCTTAGCATCCCTTCATAGTTTTGATAGTGAACAAGAAATGGTGATCAGCCCCAATCTGTTGGTGCTTCAAATGTTTTCTCAAAGCAGCAAAATCTCTGTACAAGGTTGGATTTGAAGGCTCATTTACACAGGTGGGCGTGCAGAAGTTAGTGGTATGTAAAGCACAAAGTGCAAGGGTCAGAAGTATGTAATACACAGAGTGCAGGGGTATGTAATACACAGAGTGCAGGGGTCAAGGGTCGGTAGCGCACACGGTGCAGGGGTCAGGGGTATGTAATACACAGAGTACAGGGGTCACGAATTTATAATGCACAGATTACAGGGGCCAGGAGTGTTCAAAGCAAGAGTCAAGTATGTGCAGGGGTCAGGAGTGTGTAATACACAGAGTACAGGGGTATGTAATTCACAGAGTGCAGGTTTCAGGAATATGTGATACAGAGAGTACAGGGGTCAGATATTTATAATGCACAGATTATAGGGGCCAGGAGTGTTCAAAGCAAGAGTCAAGGATGTGCAGGGATCAGGAGTATGTAGTACACAAGAGTACAGGGGTATGTAATACACAGAGTGCAGGGGTCAGGAGTATGTGATACACAGAGTGCAGGGGTATGTAATACACAGAGTGCAGGGGTCAAGGGTCTGGAACACACATGGTGCAGAGACCAAGAGTATGTAATACACAGAGCGCAGGGGTATGTAATACACAGAGTGCAGGGGTCAAGGGTCTGTAACACACATGGTGCAGAGACCAAGAGTATGTAATACACAGAGTGCAGGGGTATATAATACACAGAGTGCAGGGGTCAAGGGTCTGTAACACACATGGTGCAGAGGCCAAGAGTATGTAATACACAGAGTGCAGGGGTATGTAATTCACAGAGTGCAGGTTTCAGGGGTATGTGATACACAGAGTACAGGGGTCAGGAATTTATAATGCACAGATTACAGGGGCCAGGAGTGTTCAAAGCAAGAGTCAAAATTGTGCAGGGGTCAGGAGTAGGTAATACACAGAGTGCAGGGGTATGTAATACACAGAGTGCAGGGGTCAAGGGTCTGTAACACACATGGTTCAGAGGCCAAGAGTATGTAATACACAGAGTGCAGGGGTATGTAATTCACAGAGGGCAGGTTTCAGGAGTATGTGATACACAGATTAAAGGGGCCAGGAGTGTTCAAAGCAAGAGTCAATGATGTGCCGGGGTCAGGAGTATGTAATACACAGAGTACAGGGGTATGTAATACACAGAGTCCAGAGGTCAGGAGTATGTGATATACATAGTGCAGGGGTCAGGAGTTTATAATGCACAGAACAGGGGCCAGGAGTATGCAAAGCAAGAGTCAAGGATATGTAATGCACAGAGCACAGGGCCAAGGAGTATGTTATACACAGAGTGCAGGGATCAGGTGTATGTAATGCACAGAGTACAGGGGTAGGTAACTCACAGAGCTATGATTTTACTGCCCCCCGACCACCTTCCTTAAGCTGGCTGGCTTGATCATATCTCACTGCTATGATGCCTTGCTTCGCCATCGCAGAAAAAATTATACTCCATGTCACGTTCAGCAGGCAATACCATCAGTGGGGCTGCAAAGCAACCACTAGCTGAATGCTAGGCTCCTAGTGGTGGTGTGGTATTCCCATTAAAATACTTGTTTGATTGGCAAAAAAACAGGCATTCAGGGGGTGGCAGTATTGCCTCCTGAATGCCTCACAGCCATTCCTGGAGCAATCCACCACAGATCACTTTTCAGTGACGTCGCAAAAGACTGCCGTCCATGTAAACGAGCCCTTAAAGTGTCATCACACTAATACTAACCCTAATGGTAACCCTAATCCTAATCTTGTAAACAAAGCCACGTGATCACCATGACAGTGAAGGGAAAACCAAAATGTTATACTTGTCACCATAACAGGTGCGTGGAAACACCCAAAAAACCCAGGTGGACTGGAACACAAGTGGGAATTAGGGCATGGAGGTCTGACTTGGTTTATGATTATAAACAAAGCCTTGTGATTACCATGACAGCAATGGGAAAGCCAAAATTTTAAAATTGTCACAAAAGCTGGTGGTTGGAAACACGCCAAACCCCCAGGTGGACAGGAACTCAGCTGGGAATTATGACAGGGAGGTCTGACCCAACCACACCAGGCTCCACCTAGAGCCAGGACTACTGCTTCCACTAGGCAAACTAAGCAGTTGCCTAGGGCTCACTGCCACCTAGGGGCACCTGGGCGCAGCACAGATCAGCATTCTCTCTGTGTGTGACGTCGCCATGAATGATCCTTCAGCTGAGAGGAGGGGTGGCAGAGGGGAAGAGGAAAGGACAGAGGAAGATGCTGGATGTCTGGGGCCAGTGTAGCAGCTGAGCTGCAGCTCATTCCAGTGTTCCTCTCAGATTCTGTCCCTTACTGAAAGCTGGCTACACTGTGGAGTTCTAGCCTTTCTCTTCCCATTCATCAGTGTCTGTGACACTGATTTGGTTTTTAATATTCATGCTGGTTCAGTGGCGTCCCGTGGCAGGTGTGGGGGGTGCACGCCGCACCAGGTGACACCTACCGCACGGGGTGACACTGGACCACCTAGGGGCACCTGAGCGCAGCACAGATCAGCATTCTCTCTGTGTGTGACGTTGCCATGAATGATCCTTCAGCTGAGAGGAGGGGTGGCAGAGGGGAGGAGGAAAGGACAGAGGAAGATGCTGGATGTCTGGGGCCAGTGTAGCAGCTGAGCTGCAGCTCATTCCAGTGTTCCACTCAGATTCTGTCCCTTACTGAAAGCTGGCTACACTGTGGAGTTCTAGCCTTTCTCTTCCCATTCATCAGTGTCTGTGACACTGATTTGGTTTTTAATATTCATGCTGGTTCAGTGGCGTCCCGAGGCAGGTGTGGGGGGTGCACGCCGCACCGGGTGACACCTACCGCACGGGGTGACACCTACCGCACGGGGTGACACTGGACCCACTCCACCAAAAGGTAAGTTGTAAAGCAAGCCGACAATAGAATAGATCAGATCTGCGGATTGGGGAGCATAATGGATCGGACTCCGATCCATTATGCTCAATCCGCAGATCCGATCCATCCTGCGGGGATCGTCGGAGGGGGTGTCACCAAGTGTTATCGCACCGGGTGACACCAACCCTAGGGACACCCCTGTGCCGGTGGCATCTTATGACACTTACTTTTGCAAATTAAAAGAAATTTAGCAGTTTTATGTTTTGTTGATTTATTATTTTCTGTTTTTAAACATTTTAATTTTTTATTTTTTTTGGGGGGGGGGGACGCAAGTAGCTGGTCTTGCTCAGGGCACAATATAGTTTAGCACCAGCCTTTCCTAGTGTTAATATATCAATTTTGGGTGGAATGACTTTTTAAAAGTGAATTTTCCCTGTAAGCAACTGACATTGTTAAACAGAACCGCCTGACTAATATCTTGCTAACCTAACCACAAAACAAAAAAAAAAAAAAGAAAAAAAAAAAACCATCACCGGGCATAACTCTGCCATCTGAGTACAGCCAATTACCGCCATGGGCATAAGTCTGTCCAGGATCTGTGAAGACGGAAACTTTCTGACTTTTGGCATCGGAAAGTTTCTTTTTTTTCTTTTACAGTAAAGTGAAATAAATTAGGGAGCAGCGAAGCGGAACGTCGGTCAGAATCGGCGGCCACAGACGTTTTAATTTTTATTTCCGCCACTGCGGCTGAGTCAGGAGTTTTTTTTTTTTTGCCCCTGCCGCCTTAATAACATATTAAGCAGCAATGAAAACACGGCGTGTGGGGTCAGCGCGGTGATTCACGAGGGGCAAACGTGGACTCAACCACCTAATGGGTAAAAAGGGATGAAATTTATGGGCTTTATTTTGGAGAGCAATCGACTGCGCCATCAGAACATCATTACCGAAATGTACAGCGGGGTCGCGGAAGACGTTATGCGCTAATTGGAAACGATCGTAGGGCGCACATGTGAAGGAACGTGAACACGCTGGGGGATAAAAATAAACTTGGAGGACTTTTAAAGGTGGAATCTTTTTCTTTGATAGCCAAAGCAAGTTGTTTTCTAAGTTTAAAAAAAAAAACTTTTTAAGGTTTAAATTTAAAGTTTAATCTGCTTTTTTGCCTTCCCTGCTTCCTCCTCCCCTTCCCCCCTTATTACGTGGTAATAAAGTTTTTATATAAATCATTTCCATTTTCATTGTATACCTTTAGAGCCAGTGATGTCATCACTGGGTCTCTGTGCTTCTCTATGCAATGTGGGCAGTTCATTAAAATGCATTATTGAAGCACACTTCCAATGGATAGCCTCAACAGCCATTAAGGATGATTAATACGTGTTGCCAAAGCATCACAGTGCATGTAGCATGCATTTCAATGCATTGACATTGACTTGTACGCAGGGGAGGACTGACAACTTATGGGGCCCCCAGGCAATAGGGGATCATGGAGCCCCTGTGTCCTTGCCCAAACTCAAAAAAGCATATGAAAAAGGTACCAGGGGTATCTCATGGGGCCCCCTACTGACCCCAGGCCCTCAGGCAGTGCCCGAGTTTCCAAATGGTCAGTCCGCCCCTGCTTGTACAGGTATCCTATTTACACCAAGTGCAGTAGGAAGGCATTGAGTGGCTATAACAGCGCAGTCCCACCCACGGTCGGGACAAGGGTAGGGCGGAGTAGACAGTTTTGGTGGCACCTGCCCCGGGTGTTGAGGGGGGAATGCTGCCAAGTTGGCTGCTCTTCCCAGTCTTTACTGGCAGAAGTGACTGCAGTGTCACTCCTGTAAGAAGGAGCAGAAGCTGATAGCTGCTACTGGAGGGAGGGAGGATTCGGCTTTCTCCTCCCTTAAGCACGCATGGGGCAAAATAGAGTTGGTGCTGAGGCAGAGAACTGTCCTCAGTCTCACCCATGGTTGGACACGAGGAGAGAAGAGTGGGCAGTTGTGGGGGCACCTGCCTTGGGTGTTTAGGGGGGACACTGCCGAGTTTGCCAATCGTCTCACTCCTTACTGACAGAAGTGACTGCAGTGTCACTCCGGTCAGAAGGAGCAGCAGCTGATAGCTGCTGCTGGAAGGAGGGAAGATTTGGCGTTCTCCTCCCTCAAGCATGCATGGGGCAAAATAGAGCTGGTGCTGAGACAGGGAACTGTCCTCAGTCCCACCCATGGTCGGAACAAGAGGAGGGAGGAGTGGGCAGTTGTGGGAGCACCTGCTCCAGGTGTTGAGGGGGGACACTGCCGAGTTTGCTGATCGTCTCACTCCTTGCTCCTTGGGAATGCTGCCAAGTTGGCTGCTCATCCCAGTCCTTTCTGACAGAAGTGACTGCAGTGTCACTCCTGTCAGAAGGAGCAGCGGCTGATAGCTGCTGCTGGAGGCAGGGAAGATTCGGCTTTCTCCTCCCTCCAGCCTGCATGGGGCAAAATAGAGTCAGGCTGACATGTCACCTGACTGGAGAGAAGAAGGAGACATTGCCTTCATTCCAGTGAGTACCGATCTGCCAGTACAAGGGGGAAAAAGAGGGGGGTAACAATTTGGAAGCATGGGGACACCTGATGTAAAGGGGACTCTACTAGGGACGCCCATTGTAAAGGGGGACTCTACTGGGGACAACTGATGTAAAGGGGTACTCTATTGGGGACACCTAATGTAAAGGGGGACTCTACTGGGGACACCTGATGTAAAGTGGGACACTATTGGAGACACCTGATGTAAAGGGAGACTCTATTGGAGCCTCCTGATGTTAAGGAGGACTCTACTGGGGACACCTGATGTAAAGTGGGGCACTATTGGAGACACCCCATGTAAAGGGAGACTCTATTGGAGCCTCCTGATGTCAAGGAGGACTCTACTGGGGACACCTGATGTAAAGTGGGACACTATTGGAGACACCCCATGTAAAGGGAGACTCTCTTGGAGCCTCCTGATGTCAAGGAGGACTCTACTGGGGACTCCACCTTTATGTAAATTTGATTAAGTTCTTTACAATTCATCTAAAGCCAAAAATATCTATATTTTCCCCCCTCTTGTTTCTTACATAGATCTTATTTTTAATCCAATGTCCATCCGTCAGAGACAGTCTGTTGCCGGAGCCCAAATGTTCCTTCTGTTGCACACTTTCCCACTCACAAGCTGTAGAGTGCCGCTGTTCAGGAACGCCACGTTAAGGATGGAGCTGGTGCCATAGCAACGCAATAAAAAGATGAAGGAAAAACACCGCCAAGTCTACTTCAACATCCTGACGCAAGGCGGTTAAGATTGGACGGAGCAGAAACATGTTCATAAAGTGGGTCAATTTACTCATCGAATGGAACTGGAAACATACCCAGGTCTGATCCTTCAAGAGCCCGCCACTTGTCAATGTTCCCTCTCTGTTACAAATATTAAAGGCACGCTAACCACAAAAATGTCCTTTGCTTTACCACGTCTGATGCCGGAGATGTACATACTGGAAGCGGTTTTCTATGACTCTTTTGTACAACTTAATTATAAAAGCAGAGCCAACGACCATCTCCTTCTGCTCTGCTCTACACCATGATTCAACCTTCATGGAAACCAATGAATCTTGGACACACCCTTACCCGATGTTCAATCGGCACAAAAAGGTGCAGGTGCTCTTCTGTCCTGTAGGGGAGGCTGTACTGATGCTACAGAGGAAAGGGAGAAATTGTTGGGTAGGTAGGCATCTGACTGGATACCAAACTCCCGGGAGAGTTCAGGTGGAGAGAGAGCCTTCAAAAAGGTATCCAACCTCATTTGGGTGCTCTTGGATCAAATGGTAATTTAGGGAGAGGAACCTGCTGGTCAGAAAACAGTACTTAGCACAGGGAAAGGTTCCTGGTGAATAGGGACAGTGCAGGGAGCACCATCTGGTCCTGAAGAACCTTCTGAGGATTCCTTTAGTGGGCCAATGCAGCGTGACTATACAAAATACAGCCACCCCTCCAGTGGAGGTTGTCCTCCTGTAATCTCATTAAAGTAGTCAGGGATTGTTTAGCAGCCACCAATGGTTTGGACAAGGGACACTTTGGTCAGAAGTATGTAATCTACAATATAGTTTATATAATGCAAGAGTTTGTAATACACTGGGCACAGGGGTGTCTAATGCAAAGAGTGCAGGGGTCAGGAGTACAAAATTCATAATGGTCAAAGTACACAACACACAGAGTACAGGAGTCAGGAGTACCTAATGCATAATGGTCAACATGCATAATGTACAGTGTGCAGGGATCAGGACTATGTGATGCACAAAGTGCAGGGGTTAGGAGTACATAATACATAATAGTCAAAGTACATAACATGCAGAGTGCAGGAATCAGGACTATGTGATGCACAAAGTGCAGGGGTTAGGAGTATATAATACACAATAGTCAAAGTACATAATACATAATAGTCAAAGTACATAACATGCAGAGTGCAGGAATCAGGACTATATGATGCACAAAGTGCAGGGGTTAGGAGTACATAATACACAATAGTCAAAGTACATAACATGCAGATTGCAGAGATCAGGACTATGTGATGCACAAAGTGCAGGGGTTAGGAGTACATAATACACAATAGTCAAAGTACATAACATGCAGATTGCAGGGATCAGGACTATGTGATGCACAAAGTGCAGGGGTTAGGAGTATATAATACACAATAGTCAAAGTACATAACATGCAGAGTGCAGGGGATGAGGAGTATGTGATGCAGAGGTGCACAGTGCGGAGGTCAGGAATATGAAAAGCACGTAGTGCAGGGGTCAGGAGTCGGTAATGGACAAAATATAGGAGTCAGGGGTGTATAATGTACAGACAGCAGGGATCAGGGATGTGTAACACAAGACTGCAGGAGTCAGGGGTGGGTAAAGCACTGAGTGCAGGGGTCAGGAGTATATAATGCAGAAATTACAGGATTTTGGTGTGTATAATGCACAGATTAAGGGAGTTAGGGTTGTGTATCGCACAGTGCAGGGATTAGAAGTATATAATGTACAGCATGTAGGCGTCAGCTGTGTGCAATTCACAAATTGCAAGGGTCCGGGGAGTGCAAAATTCCCCCCGAAAGCAATATTTTCCTCCTCTTTTCTGTTTCAGCAAAACTACCCTCCCCCCAAAAAAATATCCAGCACTAATTTGCAAAATCACCCCCACAGGAAAAATTCCCGTTGCAAGCCAAAATTATCCCCAAACCAAAAAAATAAAACAGAAATTCCCAACTTGTGCTTAAATTTCTTCTCTCAGTATAAATCATCCCAGTGCAAGTCTTCAACTCCCCAAAATCTCTCCTTCCATCTCAAATCTTCATCCCCCACAAAAAAAAATCTAATTTCCCAATACAGATCTTTGTCTGACTCTCAGTACAAATTTCCCTCCGGATTGTATGTTAGGTTCATCCCTCCCTAAACCTCAACCTCTCCTTGAACAAGCAACTCCTCAACTTGTGCCTTGTGACAAGTTAGAGCCAAGGAGGAGCCTAGTGATGTTTCCCTCAGCTCTGAATTCTTGATGGTGGACCATCATGGTGGCAGGTCCTGGGGCACCTGGCAGGAGATGTTGCCCTGGACACCTGGCGCTAGTGGCATCCCTGCTTCCGACCCACAACAGGGGTTCCTCTTGTTGAAACTGGCAGTGGGGGTATAAAGGGAAGGTGTATGTGTGCTAGGGGTGGCGGCATATAAAGTGGCTTTTTTCGTAACTTTACCAATCTACATACATAATTAGGAATGAGCTCATGAACATGGGTCCAAACCAGGGGCGGACTGACAACTCATGGGGCCCCCGGGCAATAGGGGATCATGGGGCCCCTGTGTCCTTGCCCAAACTCAAAAAACCTATGTAAAAGGTACCAGGGGCATCTCATGGGGCCCCCTACTGACCCCGGGCCCTCAGGCAGTGCCCGAGTTTCCAAATGGTCAGTCCGCCCCTGGTCCAAACCAAAAACAGAAGAGAGCTGCTACACCCACCCACTAAACTTTGACCAGGGCACTCCCCATCCCGTAGCTACATATGCACAAAGGAGCAAGGATGCTCATGACATCATTTAAAGAAAAAACCTTCACTGAATTCCAGTCCATTGACTTTGTCTAGGCTGAGATGAGGTCATCATTCTTCTGCAGGCAGCAGGAAGCATTTCCTGAGTCTCCTCTCCCCCAGTGAATAGAATACAGATTTAAAACATGCACAGGCACCAGAATTTATGTCAATGAAACTTGAAACATCATTTCAGTCCAGAAATTAGATGTTGGCCTTACATTGTGTCTGAACCAAGATGGCCTTGTCCTTCTGGAGAGAAAAGCAGATGAAGGCATTGTCAGGGGCATAGGGACCCTGGGCAATAGGGGATCATGGGGCCCCTGTGTCCTTGCCCAAACTCAAAAAAGCCTATGAAAAAGGTACCAGGGGCATCTCAAGGGGCCCCCTACTGACCCCGGGCCCTCGGGCAGTGCCCGAGTTTCCAAATGGTCAGTCCGCCCCTGGTCAGGGGGAGTACTGTGATCTCCATGGGACGTTACCACACCATGCCAAAAACTATTGTACTTTAAGGACTATCAAACATCAGGAAGAGAGCTAGGGCAGGCAATGAAGGGAATTTGCGTAGATGATAAAGACAGAAAAGAACTTCAAGTACTTGTGATTGTCCTACAGGGCCCGGCTGAAGAGTCAGTCCACTCAAAATTCATACTTCAGGTTTTGGCAGATGCTGGACACCTAAAACACTGATGTCTTGGAACTTATCCTATTGAATATTTCAGTTTGTATTACAGAGGGTGTAGGACCTGAAATGGGAACACCCCAAAAGTGGGTAAGATTTCTAAGATCCCCAAGGTGGACAGCAAAAAAGCCAAGAACTATGGCTGTTGTGCTCAAGCAACCTGAAAATTTATACGGGGCCAGGAGATGGCTCCTTCCATGGTGCTTTATTACAAACGAAACATTAACATCACTTTTTGCATTGACTGACCCTTACAAGCAGTCAAGGTCTAGCTTCCTGAGACGGGCTGTGAAGGACAACCAAAAGGTGGCAACGTGCACTTCTAAACTTCAAAAGAGCTCATCACAGACAGCAATCATCCAATATGTAAGGTAGTATCTGTGCATCAAAGAACAGCTTTCTTTTAAGAAAAGGGAGCAGATCTCCTATTCTTTGTCTTTCTATCTGTCTATTGGCCAAATTAAAAAAAAATACTGGGTAGAGGCATCTAGGCAAAAATGATGAGCATGTCTATGGGCATATCATCAACACCTTTCTAGGAACTTGGAGGCACCTAAAGGTGTCCTACAACTTTCCTTTTGGAAATGGTTTGGACTATGTATGGGCCATATTTGACTTACCAGGCCATCAACTTAAAATACATTTTTTTGGAAGTAACACAGCTCCTGGGAGCCGCATTGGTGCAATTATGTGGCTCCTATCACTTTCATAGCCCTCTTCTTGTTAAAGGTGTTCAGCACCAACCCAGTGCACCCATATCTGAAGGGTTTGGCCAAATCAGTTGTAGAAGTATTCTGCTGCTGAGATAGAAAAGTGTTGGAAGACGTTCTTCCCTTGTAATGCCTAACCTTTCAAATGTTTTGTGTGCTCCCTCTTGCAGGAAATCTGTCATGACAGCAATATGTGGGCTAAAACTGCTGACCTCCTCCTGAAAATGCTCATCCCCTGACTGATTCTAGATTTAATGCTTTTATGAGTTTCTGACCTGGTATGAGCAGGCAGACAAGAATCGAAGTACTGAAAGAATTTGATATCACTGGATCATCCTGAACTCCAGACAACCAACATTTTCAGAACATGCGGTCAGCAATCACACCTTCTATATTACTTCTTTGTTGCTCGTATGTTATCATGATTGCCCAGTTGTTACCCATGTATTTTCATGATGTATAGTCACACTTGCCGATATATTGTCAAAATTGCCCAGTTGTTGCCCATGTATAGTCACAATTGCCTGTTTGTTGCCCATGTATGGTCACAGTTGCCCATATATTGTCAAAATTGCCCAGTTGTTGCCCATATATGGTCACAATTGACTGCTTGTTGCCCATGTATGGTCACAATTGTTGCTCTATATTGTCAAAATTGCCCAGTTGTTGCCCATATATCGTCACAATTGACTGCTTGTTGCCCATTTATTGTCACAGTTTCCCATTTATTGTCATCATCGCCCAGTTGTTGCCCATATATGTTCACAATTGCCTACCTGTTGCCCATGTATAGTCTCAGTTGCCTATATATGGTCACAATTGCCTAGTTGTTGCCAATGTATGGTCTCAGTTGCCCATATATTGTCAAAATTGCCCAGTTGTTGCCCATATATGGTCACAATTGACTGCTTGTTGCCCATTTATTGTCACAGTTGCCCATTTATTGTCAACATCGCCCAGTTGTTGCCCATATATGGTCACAATTGCCTAGTTGTTGCCAATGTATGGTCTCAGTTGCCCATATATTGTTAAAATTGCCTAGGTGTTGCCCATATATGGTCACAAATGCCTGGTTGTTGCTCATGAATGGTCACAGTTGCCCATATATTGTCAAAATTGCCTAGTTGTTGCCCATATATGGTCAAAAATGCCTGCTTGTTGCTCATGAATGGTCACAGTTCCCCATATATTGTCAAAATTACCCAGTTATTGCCCATATATGGTCACAATTGCCTGCTTGTTACCCATGAATCATCACAGTTGCCCATATTTTATCAAAATTGCCCAGTTGTTGCACATACAGTGGGGCAAAAAAGTATTTAGTCAGCCACCAATTGTGCATGTTCTCCAACTTAAAAAGATGAGAGGCCTGTAATTGGCATCATAGGTAGACCTCAACTATGAGAGACAAAATGAGAAAACAATTCCAGACAATCACATTGGCTGATTTGGAAAGAATTTATTTGCAAATTATGGTGGAAAATAAGTATTTGGTCACCTACAAACAAGCAGGATTTCTGGCTCTCACAGACCTGTACCTTCTTCTTTAAGAGGCTCCTCTGTCCTGCACTCATTACCTGTATCAATGGCACCTGTTTGAACTTGTTATCAGTATAAAAGACACCTGTCCACAACCTCAAACAGTCACACTCCAAACTCCACTATGGTGAAGACCAAAGAGCTGTCGAAGGACACCAGAAACAAAATTGTAGACCTGCACCAGGCTGGGAAGACTGAATCTGCAATAGGCAAGCAGCTTGGTGTGAACAAATCAACTGTGGGAGCAATAATTAGAAAATGGAAGACATACAAGACCACTGATAATCTCCCTCGATCTGGGGCTCCACGCCCGTGGGGTCAAAATGATCACAAGAACGGTGAGCAAAAATCCCAGGACCACACGGGGGGACCTAGTGAATGACCTGCAGAGAGCTGGGACCAACGTAACAAAGGCTACCATCAGTAACACACTAACGTCCTGCAGTGCCAGACGTGTCCCCCTGCTTAAGCCAGTACATGTCCGGGCCCGTCTGAATTTTTCTAGAGAGCATTTGGATGATCCAGAAGAGGATTGGGAGAATGTCATATGGTCAGATGAAACCAAAATAGAACTGTTTGGTAGAAACACAACTCGTCGTGTTTGGAGGAGAAAGAATGCTGAGTTGCATCCAAAGAACACCATACCTACTGTGAAGCATGGGGGTGGCAACATCATGCTTTGGGGCTGTTTCTCCGCAAAGGGACCAGGACGACTGATCCATGTACAGGACAGAATTAATGGGGCCATGTATCGTGAGATTTTGAGTGCAAACCTCCTTCCATCAGCAAGGGCATTGAAGATGAAACGTGGCTGGGTCTTCCAACATGACAATGATCCCAAACATACCGCCCGGGCAACGAAGGAGTGGCTTCGTAAGAAGCATTTCAAGGTCCTGGAGTGGCCTAGCCAGTCTCCAGATCTCAACCCCATAGAAAACTTTTGGAGGGAGTTGAAAGTCCGTCTTGCCCAGCGACAACCCCAAAACATTACTGCTCTAGAGGAGATCTGCATGGAGGATGGGCCAACATACCAGCAACAGTGTGTGCCAACCTTGTGAAGACTTACAGGAAACGTCTGACCTCTGTCATTGCCAACAAAGGATATATAACAAAGTATTGAGATGAACGTTTCATATTGACCAAATACTTATTTTCCACCATAATTTGCAAATAAATTCTTTCCAAATCAGCCAATGTGATTGTCTGGATTTGTTTTCTCCTTTTGTCTCTCATAGTTGAGGTCTACCTATGATGCCTATTACAGGCCTCTCTCATCTTTGTAAGTGGGAGAACTTGCACAATTGGTGGCTGACTAAATACTTTTTTGCCCCACTGTATATAGTCACAATTGCCTATTTGTTGCCCATGTGTGGTCACAGTTGTCCATATATTGTCAAAATTGCCCAGTTGTTGCCCATATATGGTCACAATTGCCTGTTTGTTGCCCAAGTATGGTCACAGTTGCCCATATAGTGTCAAAATTGCCCAGTTGTTGCCCATATTTGGTCACAATTGACTGCTTGTTGCCCATGTATTATCATGGTTGCTCATTTATTGTCAACATTGCCCAGGGTTTGCCCATATATGGTCACAATTGCCACATTATCACCTTCATACTTGTCACTATAAGCGGTAGACTTGTTTACGACTATCTACAGGGGTCTACAGAATGGTGTCTATGGATGTGTGCAAGTGTCTACAGAATGGTGTCTACGGATATGTACAAGTGTCTATGGAATGTTATTTACCATTATCTACAGGTGTCTACTGAATGGCGTCTATGATTATCTACAGGGCTCCGCTGAAAGGTCTATATGGTTATGTACAGATGTCTACAGAATGCTGTCCACAATTAGGTGCAGGTATTTGCAGAATGGTGTGTACAGTTATGTTCAGATGTCTACGGAATGTGTCCATGGTTAAGTGCAGGTGTCTATGGAATGGTGTGCACTCTTACATACAGGTGTCTATAGAATGGTGTGCACTCTTACATACAGGTGTCTATGGAATGGTGTCTATATGTATGTACAGCTGTCTATAGAATGTTGTCTACAGTTATGTGCAGGTGTCTATGGAATGGTGTCCATGGTTAGGTACAGGTTCCTACAGAATGGTGTCTACCATTATCGACAGATATCTACTAAATGTTGTCTGTGATTATCTACAGGGGTCTAATGAAAGGTCTATATGATTATATACAGCTGTCTATAAAATAGTGTCTACCAATATCTACAG